>NW_015505563.1:171931-183944 GCF_001515645.1 Sinocyclocheilus grahami | reverse complement strand
AGCGTTAGTTCTGGCAGGTCACGTTAGTCAAGCTCGTATCAGCTGACTTTCAGCTGATCCCCATCTACCTATGGGACTCATGCTGGTGTCTAAGCATTCATATATAAGGTCCCTCAGTATTATCAGCAGTTTTCACATTGCTCAATAGCTAATTACCCTCCTCCATCCCCAACTCCTCCTCTGTCAGTCAGGATTCAGCCTTCTGATTCTCCTTTGAATCAGACTAATTCTAAAATGTGTACATAACATTATTGAACTTTAACGATATCTGCAATACATTTATGTTGGTTCTGTTCTGTTTACTCTGGGGGGTTATCGCTTCTCTCCCTGGTCTCATCCATACTAGGCTGCATGTATGTGCACAGGGAGTTCTTGCCCAGAACAGAACCATACCGCCAATCCAAACTGTATGCTAATTGTCAATCATCTTTGACGATAGTGGTCCTGACATAAGTGGTGTTCTAGAAAAGCAGATGGTGAAGCAACCGAATACTGTGATTGCTTTTAGCATGAATCTGCAGGCCAATAGAAAATAGATATGTAGTGACAGATTTAGTGACACAGGAAGCGTATTCGCAATTCTGTTTTTAAAGCTAAATCACTTTTAATGAATGACACATACCCTTCTTCAAGATGTTGAAAGTCTTGGTGGTGACCGTTTGTTAGTTTCTGAAGTTCCATGATGTATTCTTTCTTTCTTTTTCTCTTTTGAGCAGTGAAAGTTGTGAAAAGTGGAGTGAAGCGTTTTCTCTAAAGTAGATCTGCAAGAAATAAATGGCAATAAAGCAGTTAAAGCAGACTAAAATACGAATGTCACTTAGTTAGCAGCATATATACAGTACTGTATTTACACTGATTAAAGGGGTCATATGATGCTGCTAAAAAGAACATTATTTTGTGTATTTGGTGTAATGAAATGTGTTTATGCGGTTTAAGGTTCAAAAAACACATTATTTTCCACATACTGTACATTATTGTTTCTCCTCTACTCCTTTCTGAAACGCGTCGATTTTTACAAAGCTCATCGGTCTGAAAAAGCGAGGTGTGCTGTGATTGGCCAGCTATCCAGTGCATTGTGATTGGCCGAATTCCTCAAGCATGTGATGGAAATGTTACGTCCCTTACCATATTGTGATGCCTGCAGCAACCACATGTGACGACCCCGGGCTGGACTCCGCTTCGTCCACAGTGAAAGTCGATCCGGCGGGCTACAGCGCGAAGTTGAAGTATTTCCTCAGCGACCAGCACGGATCAGCTCTAGGCATGACGAAGCGGATATCGTCCTCTTTTGGAAGGCCAAACAAAGTAGTTTCACTTTCACAAAGAAGCACACAGCTCCTTCACAACATGGCGGTGGCGGCAACAATACTACAGCGAGAATAAAAGTTATGCCTTCTTTCTTTGCGTGAACATTTGGGCGGCGTTATGCAAATCTTCCCAGATAATGACGTAGGTATGTGGGGGGGGGTTAGAATGAGCCATTTTAGGTAGGCATGGTTGACTCTTAACTTTTATAAAGAATATCTCTTTGGATTTGAGACTTTAGTCTTTGCAACTTTACAGATCTTCTTTATGCACCAAGAGCTTGTAACACTCCAAAGAGAAAGGAAAATTTGAAATCGCATCATATGACCCCTTTAATACTATTAATACTAGACTAATACTTAGTCTATACTAATGTTACACAATTTTTGCAATGACAATCACTACTTTTGAGCAGCCTTAACTCAGATACCTGAGACTGTTAAATGCACTTTTTGACCCTGTCTTCATATAACTTTATATTTAGACATAATTTTCCTTAAAGTTATCCAATGAGAAGACCGTGAGAGCTGTCAAGATATAACTAAAAGTCCAGGAAGCATGAGGTCCATGTGTCTGTTTCCCACCACCTCTATTGTGATTGGCTCTTAAGGTTATGTTTCAGGTTGGGAAAGAGCATAAACATACACAAGAGATCTGTAATTCTGGGTTTATTTTGGATTCTTGCCTTTTCAATTGTGTAAATGAACATTCATAAAGAAACAGCTTCTGAGAAAGCAAATTTTTTAAGAGCTAATTTGACAGACATGTCAAACACCACACTTCTAGGAAAATTATTGTTCTGGTACAAAATGGCGTTCACTATGTGTGTGAATTCACTGATGAACGAAGAGCTTTGGAACTGTGACTTCTTCTGTGCTCCATTTAGTCATTTCGTAACTCTAAAAGCATTGTGTACACTATAGTGACCGAAACTCTACAAGATTTAGTAGTATACTTCTTTTTTGTGTGTTGCTACGACACTCATACGGTCATACCCAAAGGGGACACACATCCAATCTTTACTGACTGACAAGAGTGGCCAAAACTGCCTCTGGAGAGACGCTACCTTTGACATTCTGTCTTTTAGCCAGAGGCGGACAAAGTACTCAACTCCATTACTTGAGTGAAAGTACAGATACTGCTGGTCAAATATTACTCCATTACAAGTAAAAGTTGTAAAGACAGATTTTTACTTAAGTCAAAGTACAGAAGTACTTGCTTTTAAAAGTACTTAAGTACCAAAAGTACATTTCCTTTTTTATGTCAATGCACTGTTTTATTGTTGTACGTAGTATTTGCAATACCTCTGAAGCAACTTACGATACATTACACCTACTGAATACACTGACTAGCTTGTAGTATCTTTGTAATAAAGAGTTTTTAGAATGTTAAAAACCCTAGTGGGAAAAACTAAACAAAACAACAACAAAAAAAATATTATTTAACACCCCTACCCACCCCCACAAAAGCAGGATGGTAGTGATCTCACAAAGCTCTGACAGTGTGCGCCTACAAGATGTCACACTCACGTTTATGCCAAGAATTTCACCCTGAAGGAAGCTTGCCTACATGCAAGAGGAGAAAGAGATTTTAACCTCTCTGTGACAAGACCACCTCGTATCCAGCACCACTCCCAATAACTGCCTGTTCAAGTGTGAAATACTAGTGTGACCAGACTGGCTGTTACCTGCAGCAGCTTTTCTCCATGCAGCACTAGATGACTGTTGGTAATCCCACGTTCCCTGGATCTGATTTTTAGATGCTAAATGTTACTTGGCGCAGACAACCTTTCCGCTTCACTCTCAAGGAGTCATTGAGTTATTTGTTTAAACTTCTTAGCACTCAGTTAAAACATGCAGGGTGGGTAGTAGAGACATTATTGAGGGGCTGGGAGAACGAGAAAGACAGAGAAAGAGATGGGGGAGGGTGGCAAAGAGAGGAGGGTGAGGTGTGCTGGGACATCGAACAACTTTTAACCCTTTACTCGCTGTTGCCGAATTGAATTTAAGAGATTCTCGAGACTTAACATTCATATAGTAAAGCTCAACTTTCAGACTGCAGGGAAAACAATGCAAAATGCATTTTAACATATCACGTTACTTACTAAGATAACCAAATGAGGCACAGCTAGACAGCTTTTGTGACATGCAGTCATCTTTGAAACCCATTTTAAAAGAACTATATGATGTAAAAGAATATATAGCTATACTTGCAATAAAAATAAAAGGAGAAACAAATTCAAATGAATGCTGTTCTTTGATGAAAAGTTATTTTCTTTTCAAAGAAATGGTTTTCAACATTGATAATAATTAGACATTTTTCTTGATCACCAAATCAGCATATCAGAATGATTTCTGAAGGATCATGTGATTCTGAAGGCTGCAGTAATGGCTGCTGAAATTTTAGCTTTGCCATCACAGGAATAAATTACATTATAAAATATGTTCAGATAGAAAACAGCTATTTTAAATTTTAATAATATTACACAATAGTATTATTTTACTGTATTTTTAATTAAATAAATGCAGCCTTTGTGAGTATAAAAGACTTTCAAAAACATTACAAATTTATTGTGACCCCAAACTGTTTAATGTTAGTGTATGTTACTTGAAAATAATGTAAATATTAAATTGTAAATAGATTTTATATTGTTATTATAGTTAATATCATAATTTATATATTTTCATTATTTGAATATTTACAACATTTTGGTTTACTTTAGTGTAATAGTACTAGATTGTAACAACTCTAATCTGGAACTGAAGCAAAACCATCTGAGAAGCATTGACCTAAAACAGTGATCAAATGTACTTTTAAATCACATTTGCACACTAAAACGTACATTGCAGCAAGATTTGTGGATAAGATTTGGCAGGTAGGAGATCCCACCCTCTACTATTTTCACCCACTCACCATGAGAGCTGAGCAACCATCTCTCCACCATTTCACTGGCATTCCTCTCCTTGCCTCCATCCATTTCCTGTCGTTCCACTCTCAATTCTCTATAGACTCTCTCTCCCTAAGTCAACATCTCACACTATTGCTATCCATTTTAAGGCCTTGGCTAGAGGTGTATTAGAGTGCTCAAATGCTCGTTTTATGGCAGACAGAGTGTAGCGTACTTGCCCATACTTGAATTTCCAGAGCATTTCCCAAGAGATAATATGATCCCTTCGCCTCAGAGGCCGCATACATCTGTGTGCCAAAACGAAGGCTTGGGTGAACTCGTAGTAAGTTTTGCTAATATAATAGCCCTAACAGAATGCATTTTCCACATCAGAATTACTTTTTAAAAACCCGAAAGCCTCAAAGAGTGGAAGCCAAAGTAAGAAGCCAGGTCTGGTCATTGTTGTAGACCACACAATGCACTCGCTGATCTCTCTGCAGGCTCATTTCCCTGTTGTGGCCATGTATATTCAGTATGTCCAGGACATCCGTTTAAAAGAGCTACGGAAACCTCTTGAGGTTTATCAATTGTGTGGGTCACAACTTCGGTGTGTACATTGCGCCTTAAACGCCCCTTCAAATAATCGAACACATTCCTTTTCATTTTCCACCTGATAATGATTTCCTCTACTTTTCCTTTCAGATAACAGTGTTAGTAAATATTGTGAAAGTGATATTTTTTTCACACTCTAGCCACAGAACTTTATGTGCTTCAAAGATTACAACACAACAGGAAGTGCTTCACCTGATCTCAGAAGCTAAAATTGGTAAGCAAAATTACATTATAGGAAGTCATGATCTCAGACACATAAAATTAAACACTGGGTGAAGGGGCTGTTGTTCTTTGTGGTTAAATTGCCTTCCAAGCAAACAGCGGACGAAACACTGGCCCTGCAGTTTTAGCACTAAGCAACATTTAAGTTCAAGTTAACATGTTGAAATACTTTCTTATATGCAGAGACTATAAATAAGCCATTAACTACTGACGTGCTATCAATACATTCTGGTTAAGCATCCTGACTAACCCAACATAGCAACATTAGCACAACCAATGGCATGAGTTTAGGGTGGGGCTAAGTGTTTGGCCAGCAAATTGCAGATAAGTATGTGCACAGTGAAACCTGCTGTGTCCAACATCATATGAGCTGAATTTGACGAGGAATATACTTCTTGATCACTGATAAAGTATGTTCTTTTGGTATGCATTTGTAAAGCAATCAAGCATATTACATCTGCAGTGCTGACATTGTCCTTTAAACGCTACATGCTACATAGAATAACCACAAAAATAATGCACGGGGGCGATAACAAGTATAATTTAACCATGATGAACAACATTCTTGGTATCAATTGCAGTTTCACTCGAATTGCATTTGAAAAGATGGCTTAAAGTTACAGTTCACATGGCCTCATTGGGATAACAAAGTGTCCACAGGCTGTGAAATTCAAAGTCACAGCAGGTGAACATCCGAGTATTATTCACCTACTGTTTCATGTGTATTTGAACAACCTACTCATCTGACATACTGCTTTTCACATACTATATACAGTGACAAGCAAAAGTATTTGAAACCTTTGGAATTGGTTTTTTTTTTTTTTTTTGCATTTATTGGTCAGAAAAATTTGATCTTCATCAAAGTCACAAGTAAGCTTTTTTGAACAGGGCGATAATGTGTCTTTTTTCTTATTTTGTTTAAATATCTATTTTTCATTTAGTGTTGCCCTTCAGAAGCTATAAGATATGAATGTTTCATAGTAAGAACAATTTACTCTGATCATAATTTTCAAAAAGTTTACACACTCAGCTTTTAAACCTTCCTGAGCATCAGTAAATGTTTTTTTTGTAATAGTGGTGCAGTTGAGTTGAATCCATCACTGGTCCTTACTGAAAATATGGGTCCCAAAATCATACAGTTACTGTTGTGAAAAATCTAAGAATGTGCAGAACCTGGAGGATTTTTCTACTGAACAGTGGGCAGTTCTTTAGAAAACTGTTCAGGAAAAACAAGGGATTCATGAACAACTATCAAAAAACAATTGTGGGTCATCCAAGTAACAACAAGTCACTTACTTTTTCCACAGCACTGTGAATGTTTAATGGAATGTGTTCAGTAAATACATGAAAGATTATAATTGCGTTGTTAACTTAAGCTTTAGTATATACTTGTGTCTTGTGTGTACACTAGTGATCAAGATCAGATGACATTTTATGGCCAACAAATGTATAAATATTAGTGCTGTCAAACGATTAATAACGATTGATCGCACCCAAAATAAAAGTTTTTGTTTACATAATATATGAGTGTGTACTGTGTATATTTATTATGTATATATAAATACAAACACATGCATGTATATATTTAAGAAAAATATGTTATATTTATACATTAAACATATTTATATATAATATAAAACATCATTGCATTCTGTTTTTATTCACAATTTGTACAGTGTCCCAACTTTTTTGGTATCGGGTTTGTATAACAATATAAATGTTTATACATGTAAATATTTTCAAAATATATACTGTATGTATGTGTATTTATATATACATAATAAATAAACACAGTACACATTCTGTCAGGGGTGCGGTGTATAATGAGCGCACGAAGAAGATGAACGTAAACAATCTTTAATTAATCCACACAGAAGGTATCCACAGAAGGCAGGCAGGTAACACACTCACAACTCAACTTTAACACTGGACGAGGGAACACAGGACAGACTAGAACTAAATACACAGGCAAATTAGGATAATTAACAAGACACAGGTGAACTGAATGACACAATCAGACAAGGGGGAAAACTAGGTCACGGAGCACATGAGGGAAGAAATCACAACAAACAGTCCTGGGGTGTGACACATTCAAATATTATGTAAAAAAAACTTTTATTTTGGATGCGATTAATCATGATTAATCATTTGACAGCCCTGATAAATATACATTTTAATGACCACTATAGTTGGAAAGTAAAGCGTATTCCTATAAACGACGCTAAAGAAAATGACACACTTCTGCTCTCCCATTTAACTTCGGAAGTTTTTTTAAATTCTTCCTTTAAAAAGTTTGCCAGTATCCTAATGAATAACCAAACTGACGATACCAAGTTGAATGAAATTTGATGTCTCTTTTCCCCGAATACATGACCTGGTTGCTCTTTAAAAACTTTTACTGAATAAGTCTTGGCCTACTTCTCACAATGCACTGGGTGTACTCTTACAAGTTGCGCAACAATTTTTTTAATGTTTTAGATATTTTGAGCTCTTTATAGTCCCAATTTAGTCTAAAACGTATCAGTACAAAACAGTATATAATGCTGTTTTATTGATCAAGAAGACTTTGTGGAACATTTGAAGAACTGAGAGAATGAAAACATACTTAAACTCACAGTTTACATTCAACCTACATCTATCAAGTTGATTATCTTACATTGTCATGGGAGTTTAGCTAAAAATAAACATTTCAAGCTTAAATTCTATTCTAAACAACAACCTCACATAGAGAGAGTGACTTGTTCATTTTTTGTAGATATTTTGGGTGGGTACACTGCTCTCAGTCAACAGAAAACATCTCAAGACTAGTAAAAGACGTAAGAACATATATACTGCCGTCTATTTCCAATCATTCATCCCTAGTCCATGCAAGTCCAAATCAGCTATTGGCCTTTTATATCTGGCTCAAGTTAATTCTAGTCCTGCGATCAGACATATGATACCCGCATAACGTCATGTACAGTGTGCATAGAAAGATTTTCCTTTGCAACTCACACACGCTATTATCTTAAGTCATATATAGCCATATTCTTCACAACACTGTAGGGTCATTGAGGGGAATAACAAACTGTAAATCTCACTAACCCAAATTGTTATAAAAAGCCACCTGAAAGTACAATTAATAATGCAATCAAAGAACAAATTGTATGACTAAAAAACTTAATGAAAGCTGTAATTATGGTAACAAAACTCTCCTAAGCCATTAAGCCTTTCCTGTCAACATCAGTTTGATTTTATAGACCATGTGCTCAAGTAATACAACAGACTCAGAAAAGAAAATACTCTCTCACCCTTTTTAAATGGCTGTTGGTGTTTTCTCAAAGGTAGTGCTGGTGAAGCATTCTGAGAGCTTTTCTTGGTTGAGGTGTTGCTTTTTATCCCAGTTGTTAAAAGGTTTAAGTAGAGTCCAAGAGAGAAAGAGTAAAAGGACAGTGTGATTCTATTGAAGGGAGTAAGGCAAGGGTGGGAAGCACATTGAAGAAAAAACCCAAAAGGGAGGGAGCTTCTCAATGCAGTCTCAAATTACTTGTGATGTCACGGACAACTCAAGCCACCAGGGGTGCAACTGCGCATTTGATGAGGGGTATGCAAGATCAGTGTTGGAGCCCCTCTGTATTCTAGCCCCTAACACTAACTCCCACAGAAAACTTTCTGCAAGTCAATGACCAAAAGCCCATTAACCAGCTTGTGCATGGAAGGGTACAAACTCATCAGGGGTGAAAAAAGTGACAAAGGTTCGACTTAAAAAAAACTTTAACTCCAGACGGTTGACCCCAGACAGTAGGACACTTCTGTTTAATTTTTTTTTTAAACACATGTAATATTGCTCACTTTTTAGTTAGGTAATTTTGAAGGGATTTACAATATTTTGTTTTATTATTATTCATTTGCCTCAAAGTTATTCATATTTTTGTACATTTTATATCAAATGAGAACACTATGTAAAATTCACTTTAAAGAACATCTGTATTATTTAATGTTTACTTACAAAGATAATTAATGGAAAATTTGCCATGCTTAAGTGGAAGATTTCTGCCACCTGGTAGAAAAACAAATACTATTAAAATGAATGTCATGATATTCCCACTATGGCCACTAGATGGGAGCAGAGGATCATTCATTGTCTCATTTACCATTTCCACTCTTTTCACATGTTTTGCTTTTGGATTTATATTTAGACATTATAAAACCACTATTATAACATTTAAAAATAACTTTTTTTTGGTCAAAGTTCAACATTGTTTTGTACTGAAGTATGAAGTAGCAAGTTTTCTACGTGAATCACACAAATGACCTATTTTAAATTTAAAACGGCAATTTTTGGCGAAAAGTGGCTATTTTGTATCCTTGTTAACAACCTTCTCATTTTCTCTCAAATGTAAATCAAACGCCCATTCACAAACATATCATGACCTCATTTTTTTGAGCAATAGAGATAAGCAGAGAGGCGTATCCCCCAATAGAGGGTGCCCCTATGCACTGCATATATTGCATACCCCGTTTTTGTGCCACTGCAAGCCACTCTGGTAATGCAGGCAACAGCATTCCATTCAGTGGCTCTTTCACGCTTTCACATCTGCTTGTCTCTCATTCTTCATATTGATGGAATGTCATGCAATCCACAAGAAGCAAAAAACACAGAATTAAGACGGGTGAATAAAATTATGTTTTGATTATTGGTTAGAGAGGTTGAGCATTTTGGGTCATTTTTGGGGTTATTTTTTCAGTGTTGGGTAGTTTTTGTGTAACCCTTTGGCTGGGTCATTAAGATGGGAGGAGTACGTTAATCTGTAATTACTAATTCATGTAAGGTAGGTAAAAAATATTTAATATAATATAAAAATATATAATATTATTGTAAAAATCGATGGGTAAAATCAACTCATCATGCTGGGTTACATAAACTACCCAACTTCGGTCAAGTTAGCCCAACATGTGTTCTGTCCTATATATATTTACCACTTAGCCACTGGACTAAAAACAACCCAGACTGGGTCATTTTAACCCATTTTTAGAGTGTGTCAAGGATTCCAACTGCATTGGTTTTTATGTCACCTGACTAATCACCATATATCATATTTCAGTATATGCAAACTGTGGCCTGGCAAGATTTAAGTGAATAAAACACATTTTGGTCTCAGGAACACAAAACAATTGTCAGGCTTCAAAAGACTGTTAAAGTTTTGTTTTTGCCATTCTTTTTTTTTTTTTTGGAGGATTAATGGCAAAATTTCTTCATTGTCTTGTTATATTTATTTATTTTTACTGATCAATGTGTAAACAGTATTTCTTGAAGAGGTGAATCAAGTAGCATCTATATGTAAAACATGTAGTTTTTTCCTAGTTTAAGGATCTCTAAAGATTTACTGTATGCTACAAATCATTGTAGATTTAAATATATCATTAAATATTAAGTCAGCACTAATAATATTGACAATAAATAGCTTGTTCTTTCTGGCTTAAGCATCTGCTAATAAGACGACTGTTCTAACTCTAATGATCTATATCATCTGATTTTCTCTCAAACCTCCAAAAACATCTCAAACATTTCAATTCGCTCCTGGACAGCGCACGTGCTTACGCGTCGGACTCGTCACGAGACCTGCCCGCGCTGTGGTTGTCGGGAACTTGAGTTTTATACGAGTAGTTCATTACGGGCGGCTCAAAGAGCTAAAACTTCATGTCCTATGGTGCACTGCGTCGGACACTCCTGAGTAATGACTTCCTCTCCAGAAAAAGCAGATTTGGAAGAGACTGTGTGAAAAAAAGCTGTAATTTTGACACGCAGTTTTGTTGCAGCATGTGTTAAAAAACAATGTACGTTTCATTTGAAGCTGCATTTTGAAATGTAACCATGGCAACCGAACGGTCGTCCAGGTTAGCAGCCCTGCACAGGCTGTAGTGAAGGCGATGCTGAGGGTTAGCTGAAGCCTTATGATATTCATTTGCCTTGTCCACGGTGTGGGTTTAATTTTGTTACGGAAGACAGTCGAGCAGCTATATCTGACCTCTTTCCGTGATGGAAGAAGTCGACAGGATTTTAATTCACTCTCTAAGGCAAGCTGGCACGTAAGTATTCAAAATCTAACAGGTCTCCTCAGTTGTGACAAGTCATTTCCTTGATTTGCATCTCGGGACATGTCAAACTTATTTATTGTTAATGTGTGGTTGGGATCACCTCCTCATCTTTCAGGGACATTGATGAGGATGTTCAGAGTGTGAAGCAGTTCACCAGTGAGCTGATCGTGGAGGCGGTGGTGAAATGCCTGCGTGTGATCGACCCTGCGCTGGGCAATGGCTTGTCCCATGCACTCCCCCCTGGCATGTCTGCCCGCTTCAGACTGGGCATGAGCCTGGCACAGTCCTGTCAGGTGAGAGACACGGTGCCTGGACGACGTCCCGCTGTGTGCTTGAGTCAAGTTGACCCCTCACAACTGACAGAGTCAGCTGATAGCCATTCAAAATACATTACTGCTGGTGAATAAGCACTTTTGTTTTCATCTTAGGTTTAAATAAAGATGTTACGGTATGAACATTTATTAACCACATATTAACCAGACTTTGTAGATAAATTGTGAACATTTTTCATAAAAGATAAATGAGTCCTTACTGCAGACAATAGATTTTGCAGAATCTTAGAGAGGATACTCTGTGATTGAATTAATCTGTTGTGATTTCATTCAGATGACCTTTAAATGTTAGAAAGGAAAATATATTTTTTATTATTTTAATATCATCAATAATTATCCTTTTTGACAGTTTTGTTTCATAAGTAGTTAGTACTGGAAACACAATTAGGTTTCATTTGTAACCACATAACTACATTGGTGAACACGCACTAATAATGAAAATACTTTTATTAATCTTAGCTTTTGTTCAACATTACTAATACATTATTAAATGGGTCATATGATGTTGCTAAAAAGAACATTATTTGGTGTTATGCAATGTGTTTATGCGGTTTAAGGTTCAAAAAGCACATTATTT
>NW_015505563.1:108047-170915 GCF_001515645.1 Sinocyclocheilus grahami | reverse complement strand
GAAAGGAAAACTTGAAATTGCATCATATGACCCCTTTAAAATCAAATGTTGTATGATGTACTGTGAACTAACATGAACATTTTTACAAAGGTTACAATATAACATTAAAAAAAGATAATAACTGGTGTAAAAATGTTATTAAATTAAATTAAAAAAAAATGTAATTTAAAAATATATAGTTTGTGTTAGTTAATTAACTAATGTTAACAAATGAGACCTTACTGTAAAGTGCTACTGTTAGTACATCTCTATACGTTCTAACTTAACAAGGTAGCGCGATGACTTGTAATCCACTCTGATGTGATTTTTGCATTCTTCTGTATGTTTAGGATGTGGGCTTTAAAGGGGAAATTGGCTACCAGACATTTCTCTACAGCAATGAGCCAGAGATTCGCTCTCTGTTCATGTTTCTGGTTGAGAAGCTGCCCAGAGAGAGAGCAGATGCCTCGGACCAGCCTGCAGGTACTTTTGACTACTGTTTTTTTGCATTTATGTATTTGGCATGTACTTGATAATTATATGAAATATAAAATGCATAAAATGGGAATTCACAGTGTTTATTTTATAAATGCATCTTTTTGGGATTGATTCATCCATCCAATTTTTAATTAAAATGTCATAAATCAATCTTCTGCTGAAACAACAGTCTTCTCTCTTGTGATGTTTACCAGACTTCTGCAATCATTTTGTCTACTTAAAGCCTGCCATTTCTTAAAATCATCCTCAAGTTCAGATTCAGATCTACTAGAAAAAAGTCCATTCCCTGCATTTTTTTTCTCTCGATAATTTGTTTCATTAGAAAATACGTCACAATACAGAAGAAAAGATGTCACTCTTTTTATTTCGGGTTAAACAGCATGATCTATTAGTTGCAATGCAGATAGTAAAATTGCAATCTAGCAACTATGGGAGCCTGTTTATACTTGCAATTCGTTTATATCAATTACTTTACACACCATGTGATAATACTGGAGAATTATGACGTAATTTGAAGTGATTCACCTCATATTAAATCTGATGTGACTCAAAGTCTCCAACAATTTCTTCAACAAATTCTCCAACACCTGAGATGAATTTCTGGCTGTATATTAATAAAGTGTTGTGGTTGGGCTGTGTGGTCTTCATGTTGGGATCAAAGGGTAATGTGATTTAACTAGGGTGTTAATGTAAGAGCTTAGAGTGCCGATTATTCCCAGCTTTCTTCAATAAACTAGACATGATTATTCTTCCCCCTCAATTCTCCTACATTAATTAAGCACTCTTGATTGCCTAAAAATGCATTAAAATGTTTTATTGTCTTGGAAAGTATCCAGAGTCAATTTCAGTTAATAGCTTGTTAATGCAATTATAAACTCAGTGGGAAACAGTGCAGACTGGTTCAGACTCACTATCGCAAACATTACTATTCTTTTTTCCCAAAGAATAGTTTGCTTGCCTTTTGTAGCGTCACATGTTGCTTTTGATTATTGGATTAAATGAATATGAATAATGAGGCTAGTTTCTCAGAATTGTCTGATTGTTGCATGTATCTCTCCTCTCTTAGGGAAGTCTGCGCTGCTGCAGAGAGCAATTGCTGCTCAAATTAAAGCGCAGTTGTCAGTGCCTTGGCTCCCTCTGTCCTGTAGTCTCCCCATTCATCATAAAACGCAGGTACCTCAGCATGCATACATCTTGAAATCCAGGGCTAAGGCTTATATGCAGAACTCTAGAAACTTCTTGCAAGCTAACTAACTAACTGACAAATGTGTTAATGTAATTTCAGAGTTCCGGCCCATGTCACAGTTTCCACGCCCAGCCGCTGAGCCTCCCATATTCAGTGAAGGTCTCTTCCAGGAAACAGCCAAAAGGCATGTTCATTTTCACTTACTCAATTCAATAAGCCCCCTTAGGTTTGTTGTGAAATGTCTTATACATTGTGGTATTGGCCTTGTTGCCACTTGCCCCTGAAGTGTGATTACCCCTTTGAGGAATTTGACAAAAACCAAATTCAGCTCTTAAGATTCATTCAGCTAACATTAGTATGTCTTTGATGTTTCTTTGTGAATTCTCTCAGAGGTGCAAGAATACTGGAGGAATTATTTGCTGCCTGTGACCGCCCAGCCTTCCCAGCATGCCTCGGTGCCAGCGTCTCTTTTGGAGAACCACATCTCTGAACTAAGTGCCACACAGGAGTGGGAGAGTGAATGGAACAGCCAAGGCCTTCTGTCAAGACTTACACCTGAGGTTATTCTCATCCCTCCTAAGAGTTCATCCAAAAATAAAAATTCTGTCATTAGTTTCTTAGTGATAGTTTTGACATCATTTCTAGGTCTCCATGGCGTTTATAACAGTGTTATTTAGCTTTGTTTATATAATATTAGAATATTAATATTTCAAAACTTTGCTTTTATTTTTTTCCAATATATATTTTTAGTTGTCATTGTAATTTTATAAATTTTTGTTATATTCGTTTTGTTGTGCCTTTGTCATTTTAATAGATTTTAAATGGTTAACAAGGTAGAGCAATGAATTATAGTTTTTTTTCTTTGTATCTTTAATTTTTAATTTAAGATTTAATTTAACGGTATAGTTCACCCAAAAGGTAAAATAAAATTCTCTTAATTTACTCACCCTGAAGTTGTTTCAAACCTGTATGAATTTCTTTCTTCTGCTGAATGTAAAAGAAGATATTTTGAAGAGGGTAATCAAACAGTTGTTAGTCCCCATTGGCTTCCATAGACCAGAAACTGCTTGGTAACCCACATTATTTTTTTCTTTGTATCTTTAATTTTTAATTTAAGATTTAATTTAACGGTATAGTTCACCCAAAAGGTAAAATAAAATTCTCTTAATTTACTCACCCTGAAGTTGTTTCAAACCTGTATGAATTTCTTTCTTCTGCTGAATGTAAAAGAAGATATTTTGAAGAGGGTAATCAAACAGTTGTTCGTCCCCATTGGCTTCCATAGACCAGAAACTGCTTGGTAACCCACATTCTTCAAAATGTTCAGCAGAAGAAAGAAATTCATACAGGTTTGGAGAAACCTGAGGGTGAGTAAATGATGACAGAATTTTAATTTAGGGTGAATTATTAATATTTACAGTATTTCAGTAAGTTGCTAAAGCAACATTTCTAAAAGTGTAAAGTCTTTAAAGTTTTTTTCATCTAATATAATCTAATAATCCTCTTAATAATTTTATTTTATTTCAGAGGACCAAAAACCCTTTGAATAGATTTAGTTAATAGTGTCCGATTTGTAGATAAACTATTTATTTGAGTTTGAATGATCGGTTTCATTCATGGCTGTCAGTTGTATGATGCTTTATTTGTCATTTTAAAGCTTGACAGCCCCAGTCCTTATAACCATGATTTTCTTTAAAAAATTACATTTTGTGGTATGTAAAAAAAAAAAAAAAAAAAAAGATCTCATAGGGTTGAGACAACTTGAGGGTGAGTAGATATTTTTATAAAAACTATCTTTTAAAGAGCCGATTAATATTATTATTAAGCTCATGAATTCATCATTGTGGATCATTTAACAATGTCTGAAACTGAAATTAATAGAATAGTTAAATTGCCGAGCACTTCATTTCAGTTTGGCTCAGTTTACTCATACAGACGGCCTTCTTTACAGCCTCAGCATGATGTCTCTCTAGCACGACGCCTAGCTTCCCTGTCTTGGTAATAACAATAACACTAGCATGTAAATATTTTTGCTGCTGTCCTGCTTTCCTTGATGGCATCTCTGTGGTAAAGGCATGTATCAACACGAGGATGGAACACAGAGATGTCTTTCACACAAGTGTGACATTCAGCATGTATGTGTCCTTTGAATGTACCGCTGCCTTCTCACACCTCAGTTCCACATTCTCACCTCACCTGCCCCTCCAACTAACTTACACACTGGTCTATTGTCTGCACATATTTTATTTGTAAATCGCAAGGCTTTATCTGTGTTTGTAATTTATTTGTTTACTGTTTTTTCTGCAGTGCTTTGAAAATAGCCAGAGCGCATTCAGAACCATCACGATTTAGTAAATTAATAAAATGTGATATTCAACTAAAGAAATATAATTATGTTAAGTATTTCATTTGGGGATTTAAAGCCTTGCCACTCTTGTTATCTTGTCTCTTCAGGAGTACCGATCCAGAAAGAAAGCCCGACTGCAGAAGCGTATCGAGGAGCAGCTGAGGGCAGCGGCTCAGCCTCGTCCTGACACACACGGAGCCACGCGCTCGACTTCTGACCTTGCTGATCTTCTGCAGTCATTCGGTGGTGCTTCCACTGGGGGAGATGTGCTGACCAAAGGCACACGCTTCACCCATACAGAGAAATTCACCTTTACACAGGTACCTGTCAGAATTTGTTTACTCAAACTGATGGGCCAGGGTTCCCACATGCTGGAAAATTTTGGGTTTTGTAATGCTGTTTTCCAGTCATGGAAAATTTCATACATGTCATGGAAAATAATAGTGACATGACTGTGTTACTAACAAGGTTATTTTCAAAATGTAGACATTTTGGGACTACAGCTATGACTAAGCTTGCCAGACATGGAAATGTACCAGAAATGTGTGCCAAAAGCTCAATCAAAAGAAATATGTGTCTGAAAATAAAATGCTGCTGGGTTTTCATGCGCATCTCATCAGTAAAGCCGCTTCTGGTGACTGACAAGCTACACAAAATCATGTTCAAAATCGGTAATGAATCGCCTGCGATTTTGAACACGATTTTGTGTAGCTTGTCAGTGAACTACAGCTCTGTGTAGTAAATTCTGCTCCATCTGAAAGCATGTGCTGGAGATTTACTACTAATCACCAGAAGCGGCTTTACTGATGAGATTCACATGAAAATCGCATTCGATTTTTTTGCCCAGCCCTACTGCTGGGATATAAAGTCCATAAATTGGTGCTCTTTGGATGCGGGATTTCTAAATTCATCAAAAAAAACGAATCACTCCAAGGCACTCGAAATTATAGTGAAAAAATTAAAATGCCTTTATTCACATAGCTTTTAATTTTTTCACTATAATTTCGAGTGCCTTAGTAATTCGTTTTTTTGATGCATCTGAAATAGTTTTTTGTTTTGAGTGAGAAGCAAAGTGCTAATATGTTATAATTATATAGATATAATATATCTATATAATAATTTTGCCTGTATTGACTGACTCCAGATGTGTTGCTCACAGTAAACGCATGGTAAAAATAGTGGTGTGCCAGTAGGCTGTCATGTAATCTAGGCTGAGATAAACATAGATAAACTATTAATACTGATAATATGCTTTCTCAGCAGGATTCTGTGATTGGCCATTAGTTTTTCAATTTTCTTAGATTGAATGATTATTCCAGTAAACTAAAGGACTATAATACAGCTTTTTAAATGATGCATAAACATTACAAAACACAAAATTATTATTATTATAAACATAATTATATAGTAGTAGTAATAATATTTATAATTCATAAACAATACATAAACCTTTCAAAACAAAAAAATTATAAAACGCATTTATATAGTAATTAAAAATATGTATTATGTTTATATCACTGCAGTCTAATGATTATTTTATATTATAAAATAAATGCCATTTAAATATATATATTGGTAATTGGACGCTTACAAAAGTACAAAAAAAAATTGTATTCGTCAATCTCTCCTTGAAAAACTTAAAGCCATTTCTTATTATTATTCTTATTTATTATTAAAACTAAAACCAAAAGTTAATTTGAGATCCTTAATCCAAGTAATTTCATCTGCTTGTAATCTAAATGAGTGGATCTTGAGATGTTTAGGCTCTTAGCTAAAAAGGCAAATTAAAAGAAAAGGACAAAATGATTTTAGGAACCTGAGAAAGCAGCCCAGCAGATGGCAGCAGCAGCAAGTGCACTTCCCAGCTCTCACCAATCAGAGGAGGACCTAAAGGCCCAGCAGGAAGCAGAACTTTCTGTTCTGCAGCAACAGTTGCAGCAGCTGTCAATTCAAATGGAAGAAGTGGGAGGAGACATCAAGCAGCTCACTGTGTCCATCCAGCAGGTAATGACCTATCAGATAAAATGACATTATATCACATATATAATATAACATATCACATATAATATAGTGATGTAACAATAATAATAATATGGGGAAATATTTCAATTCTCAGAAGCTTCAGTTAATGGGAGAATAAATGCAGCAGTTTTTTTTAATCATTGATATGTCGCATTCCTCTCTGCAGGTGTCAGATGAGCTGCAACAGAAAGAGGTTAGTAATGGCGAGAAGGAGAATTCGATCAAAATGAAGAGACAGACCATTGACTTGCTACCTGATGCTGAGAACAACCTGCTAAAATTACAGGTACACAAGTCACACACCGTACACACCTGTATCACCCCCGTTCAGAACCAAAAACAAACAATAAAAACAGGAATTACAGTACAGTGCAGACAGAATTAAACCGTGTGACTAATGACATGTTTCTCTTTGTCTGTCCTGTGTGTTTGTGTTTGGTAGAGTCTGATTGAAGCAAGCTCTAAACGAGTGGTTCATTTAGCCTCTCAGTGGGAGAAACACAGAGTCCCGTTGATTGACGAGCACCGCAGACTAAAAGAGCTGTGCAGCAACAGAGAGGTACCTTGTGTTACAGCCCCATAGCAACTGCAGTCATCTAAAGCTAATATGCACTCCTATCTAAACAGCCAATATGTAGATATCAATTCAATTCTTTGTACATCAAGTCCCTGAATAATAACAGGCCGATTGATTGATCCTGCATTAGTTGTTTTTGCAAAGTAGTTTTGAGAATTTTAAGGTAATTTTTGTGATATTTGCTATAATATCAAGAAAGTATGAAAAGGGCTGCATGATACAAGAAGTATAATTGTGATGTTTCTGATAAAAATTGAGTTTAGGATTTAAAATGTATGTCGTTTTTATTTGGTTTTGTTTTAAGTACTAGGTTTGCTGTGCTTCTTTGTATTGTGCACAAAGCTTGTTTGTGTTGTGGCTGCACATTTTTGCCCCAAAATTTTTTTGATTGTATATCAACATAACGATAACATCAATAACAATAATGATAATAATAATCAGAAGAATATCTGTTATTATTATTGCTAAATAAAAATAAAGAAAATAAAGAAATATCTCTATTGTGATATTTCATTGCAAAATAAAAGTACTCCAAAATTAAAATTGCAGTAGGTTAAGGAAAATTATAAAGCATTTATAATAAGAACAATTTTATTTTACAGTACAACTGTAAAACTAAAACCTTGTTATTTATGGCTGTCCTAACGTCTTAATTTCTAAGCGTTATACCATCATGCTTTTATTTTGGCAGAAAACTACAGTTCTCTATTGTTGACAACAGCCGGTTTATAAGCATTGATGTTTGATGGTTGCTGCATGTTGTGTTCCCAAATGCATGTTAAAAGTGATCTATTTACTGTGAACCAAGCCGCTCCGGGACACTGAAAATGCATCATGAGCGACTTTCATGTGAAAAATAAAAGTTATTTGAATAATCTCACTAAGGCATAGTGCGATTTTTTTTTTTTTAATTTTTTTTGTTTGTTTGTTTGTTTGTTTTGTTTTGGGTGTGATTAATTGTGCAGCCCTTACTATAACTTTGACAGCATTATGTGCCTTCATGAAGTAACCAGTTGTGTTAACTTTCCCTCAGTCTGAGTCCTCCAGGAAGCTGTCAGAGATCAAAGACCTGCATGACAAAATCAGACAGTCTGCTGAGGAGGCCAAAAAGAAAGAGAGTCTGTATAAGCAGCTGGTACTAAATGTTTTCATTGTCTCATCCCTTCCCTCTCCTTTCAGTCATCTAAGAAATGTATTTAGCACTTACACCATGTCCTAACCACTAAGCACAAGTGTTCAGTGCCATCTGTTTAATGTAAATGAGTTTTTGTCCTCATTCGCCATCACAAGACATATGATCTTTTGGTTTCAATGTCTGTTACATCTGGCTGTGTATTCCCACTCCCTTTGGAGTCTCAAATTCCTAGTCCACATAAATGCATATTAAACAAAAATGTACATTTTGATTGGTTGTGCTTGTGTCATGGTTAGGACATGGTCTAAAAAAAGTCATTGAATTGTGAAGTCTGTCTTATAATATTTATTGTTTGTTGGTTTAACCTTCACTGTGTTTGTTTACTCTTCTTCTTAATGTTTTTCTACAGCTAGCTGAGTATGAAACGCTATCTAAAGATGTGTCTCGCTCAACCTACACCATGAGGATCTTGGAGATCGTAGGCAACATAAAAAAACAGAAGGAGGAAATCACTAAGGTCTTTGTTTGAGTTTATCCTTTATCTAGCCTTCAATTAAATACTTCATCTAAGTTCATGACCTGTGTCCACAGACATTAGCTTTGTGTTTGAAGTTGGCAGGTCTTCAGAAGCCTTTTGACCTCTGACCCTATTAATCGACCCCCTGCAGATTTTGTCCGATACAAAGGACTTGCAGAAAGAGATTAACGGCCTGACAGGAAAACTGGACCGAACATTTGCTGTCACCGATGAACTGGTGTTTAAGGTCAGTCTCGTTTAAAAGGTTCTTTATATATATTTATAAAATATATATTTATATATTTTTTATATATGTATACATATTCTTGAAAGTCTCACCAAGGCTGCATTTATTTGATCAAAAATAAATGAACACAACAATGAACAGTAAAAACAGTAATTTTTTTACATATTATTATAATTTATGAGAACGGATTTATACTTTAGTATATTTTAAAATGTAATTCTTTCCTGAGATAGCAAAGCTGAATTTTTAGTGTCAAATCATTCTGATTTTCTGATTTGGTGCTCAAACATTAACGGTTGTGGTGCATAATATTTTTGTTGGAAATGTGATTTTTTTTGTAGGAGTCTTTGAATAGAAAGTTCAAATGAACAGCATTTTTTCAAGGAATAGCACTTTTTGCTGAATGTATTTTTGCTGAATAAAAGTATTAATTTCTTTTAAAGGAGTCAAATCATTTGAACAAAAGTGTATTTAAAATAATTATAAAATATATTGTCTACAT
The DNA here is from genome assembly GCF_001515645.1 of Sinocyclocheilus grahami. NCBI lineage: Eukaryota > Metazoa > Chordata > Actinopteri > Cypriniformes > Cyprinidae > Sinocyclocheilus > Sinocyclocheilus grahami. Next base: position 161,905 of record NW_015505563.1, on the reverse strand, counting down.
TACATTTTACATTGCAAATTGTTTCATTTTTCAATGTGCTCTCAGACCCTCTTATATAATCTGTAGTTTTCATTGTTTTGTAATAGTAATTCAGTATTAAAAAACTGAAATCTTTAACTGCAGGATGCCAAGAAAGATGAATCTGTCCGTAAATCCTACAAGTACTTGGCTGCCTTACATGAGGTATGAGTCTGCATATTATTAAGATCTATAAATAAATGTGATAATATAAATTTTGGTGTTGTCCCTGGTCTTGATTGTTTTTTAAAAAGTTGCACATTGTAGTGCTAAAATGCAAGTACTGTGTTTGAAAGACATTTTCGTCTCATGTGACAAGACGAGCAAAAGGTATGCTGCTTGTGATCCTGCAAAAAACATTTCAGACAAAAAAGGCACATGATGTGGTGGCTTTTGCTCAGGCCATTAGCAGTACTTTAGTCCATCTGTTCAACCTTTGAACTACACAACTCAACTAAAGGCAATTTTGTCCTGCAAGAGAATCATCAACTTAATCATTCTAACATTTTTGTGCTCTCAGAACTGCACTCAGCTGATTCAGACCATTGAAGACACAGGAACCATCATGAGAGAAATCCGAGATCTTGAGGAGCAGGTGTGAAACCAAGTCATGTTTAGATTTAAGCAAACATCATTTCATTGTCACTTTTCAACTGTCATCAGTTTATGTATTTATTTTTTGTAGATTGAGACTGAAAATGGCAAAAGAACAGTTAGCAATCTAGAGAAGATCCTTGAAGACTACAAGGCCATTCGTCAGGAGAACTCCGCCCTTGCTGCGAAGATCCGGGAAGGCTGAGCTGTTGCTCGGTCTTTGTTCGATGGTACTGCAGAGTGAAATCCCGGCCTGCTGAAATGAGCGCTGCTGTGAGAGACGTCAGTTTGTCTCCCATCTGCGTCAGCCCTCCATCTGAAATAATCCTCATCACGTTAGCAACTTTCAGCTTTTACTGAGGGTTTGAACACAAAGGTTTTTTGCATCAAAATGACACAAATTTGAAGAAATGTTAGTTTAGCTAATTCTGATCATTGTGATGAGATTCTGTTTTTTAACAAAAAGCTTGGACTGCAATAATTTGAGAAAGACCAGTACCGGTGCTTTGGCTTGATAAAACAACATCTTTGTTATACGGCGATAACCATATTATGTACGTGAAAGTGTTTGTTAACAGTGACCTCTGATTGTTGTTCATCATATGGGTTGATCTGCTCATGAACATTACGAAAATTCAAGCTATTTGAATCAGCTTGGAGAATAGTGGGCTGATAACAAGTGAATACTCATAAACAGCTTGCCTGTTTCATATTAAAGCATACATTTGATAACATATCTGTTTGTTTGGCTTTGATGGATCCACAGAGCTGCTCAAATACTCATTGAAAGTTATACTGTCATTGAACCTCTGTGATAGACAAGTACTTGTCAGGCTGACTAGGAAAGCTGTGTTAAACACATTCAAGTGTCTGATTGACTAACACTGATGATTGTCCCAATCAAAGTGGTTTTCAAAACCATTTCATAGTTTATGCCTGTTTTTGGAATGTTTGATTTGAGAGATATCGAAAATAATGTTTTGCAATTTACCATGACTTGTATACATCTGCTTAATCTCTGAACAAGATGTTCTGATTTTTCACCATATTGCCACCAGTTGTTATTTCTAGGAAAGCTGTGTTAAACACATTCAAGTGTCTGATTGACTAACACTGATGATTGTCCCAATCAAAGTGGTTTTCAAAACCATTTCATAGTTTATGCCTGTTTTTGGAATGTTTGATTTGAGAGATGATATCGAAAATAATGTTTTGCAATTTACCATGACTTGTATACATATGCTTAATCTCTGAACAAGATGTTCTGATTTTTCACCATATTGCCACCAGTTGTTATTGTCCAGGCTTTTTTTTTTCTTTCTTCAAAATAGTTTTGAGGATGATGTGTTGACTCTTAAAATGAGGTATTAGACCTTTTGACTTTGTTATTGTTAAGGCAATTTTTCATCTTCGCTACCAGTTACTGTCCTGAGGAAGTTGTCAGATAATCAAATCTGACAAAAATATTTGCCACCCACATTTCACTCCAGCTGAAGGGGATATATATATATATAAATAAATGTTCCTGCCGGATTAATGACAATTGTCTGAAAACTGTCCTAAAATTAGCTTCATTGTGTTTAAGTAAATTCTTTTATTTACATTTTGGAGCGAAATATGCTACTTCTTGTTGACAGGTTTCGTGAGGTTCAGTTTCTACATGGTTTCAGAGGATATTCCTGGGATATTGACAAAACACGTTCCTGCTGCCACCGCACCGTTCCACACATTCAAATGAATGCTGTATGAATATCAATACATGCAGCTGTAAACAGTTACTTCAGACATGAGTGGCTATAAAGTGACAACATTTTAGCTTTTCTGCGCTTCTTATTTTATGTCTCTTGAGCTGATTAGCCCAGTATATACGTTTTGGCAACTTGTGAAATATGTGCGAAACGTGACTTTATTCTTTACTGCAAGGCCTAAAATCGACTCGCTGAACAAAGTGTGCCTTCCGGAAGGGGCTCATAAAAAAATCAATTTTGTCAATCGGTTAGGATAAGATAGTAACATAAGTCGAACACATGATCAAAAGCGGTAACTAAACTAATTACATCAGCCTTTTTGTTACTGCACTAAACCAGTTATAATGCGTTCCTTTTGTGTTTGTCCCTTTCTGTCAACACTCCTGTAGTCTGCGATGAAACACGCGTAGAACAACACCATATAAACCATTTTTAAAAAATGTATGTTTGTGAAGTAGAACCAGTGGCTTCTATGGTCACATCTTGTACATGCATGCCTATGTCTCCTGGAACAAAACGTATGCTAAGCATATTCAGTCACGTAGCACATGTAGGCAGTTGCCAGGTCGTCTGACCAATCATAAGGCATGAAATATTGCAAAATTTTCATCAGGGAAACGTATTGGTTGGACTGGCATGTAAACACGTTTTCCTCCTAAACCAAACCCCTAGATAAGTGACGCAGCAGAATACACCTCTTATTGGTTTAACGAACTGTCAATCATTATAAGTCTGGCATTTGATTGGTTAATAAGACAGCTTGCGCCCGCCCAACGATGCCCTCAGCGAAGCTGTATCAGTTCCCACAGAAGCGATCTTACTTAACACGCTGGGCAAGTACGAATGAAAGAAGTAAACAACTTTGTTAGTATAGTTTAGACATGGCTTGCAAAAAAATAGGCAGTTTAAGTAACGCAATGTGGCAAAGAAGCACCACTTGCAGAGTTTCGCTGTGCGCAGGATTGAATATTCCTGCTTTTGCTTGTGGAAGCTTCGCCTCGGCTGGTGCAACAATGAACGGACAGAACTGCTGCAAAGATGGACACAACTGTGGGCCGACGAGAAATTTAGCAGCTAATCATAACCCTGTTGCAGCCGCAGTCACATCACACAGACACCAGATCGTGGGCAAAAATAGAGGCGAAGAATCTCTTAACAAATCTGGCAGGGCTTTCTCATCCACGGCCCCACAGATCAACAATAAAACCTACTTGTGGGCGAGATACAATGAGATGAAACGGCTCGTGCACGGTATGTTGATTTAATTTGCGTTTTCATATGTGATTTTCTGTAATCTCTTCACTCATGGCAAAACATGTTTGTCCACTTTTCCTCCGTTCCAAAGAGGCGCTGCATGGCCTCTGGACATTTTGTAAACAACTGCCACCTGCCATTCACATGTCCGGTGCTTGATCGACATTTTGTTCACAACTATTTCAGGTGTTAGAGACATGGTTTTTCATTATTGCCTTATTTATGCACAGAAGAAACAGTATTTAATTAAAACATATCATGCTTTTAAATGTGTAATAGTAAACCTCAAATCTCCCTTTGCCGCCCCACAGATTTGATTCCTCCTGGGGTGTGCAATCTTTTGAACCCTTCCACCATCTATGCAAACAATGAGGTGAATCTGGAAGAGGTGGACATCTACGGCTTTGACTATGATTACACGCTCGCGCTCTATTCCAGCGCGCTGGACGAGATGATATACAACAAGGCGCGAGAGTTTCTCGTCCAGCACTACAAGGTCCGAGAAAGACATCCAACTTAATGCCATATAAACCTGTTGATTTGCATATTTCATTGTTATTAAACCAAATAATTATAATTACCAAGCTTTATTATTTAGTAAAATACATAACTAGTACATAAACACTTGTGGTCTATTCACACGGAACGCGTTTTTGCGATTAAAACCGCGAGAGGCGGGGCTGTGGAATGGGTTAAATTAAAGAAAAAAAACGTTTGGACACGTTTAAAGTCCGCATGAAATCAAAAATGACTTTATTAGCCCACATTGAAAGTCTTGATGTGAACAATTAATCCTTGCAAGTCAATCTGCTGAAAAAAAATATTTGTCCTGGTAATCTTTAATCAAAATCTCTGATGAAGTTGGGCAGAATATCATTAAAAACAACCCTCCAACCATTAGGTTGCTATGAGCGAGAGACCGAGGAGGAGAGCAAAAATAAAAGCATGCCCTCTATTTAATATTCCATTTCAGTAGGAAATATGTTGCCACTGGAATAAAGTCGGCAGCAACTTCCGGTTCACGGGGACTTTAAAGTTGAACTTTTAACAATAGCACGACGATTTTAAAACGCTGCAAAAAACAAATGCAACAACAGACAACGCAACGGTCAAACGGGTCTGTATACCCAGCGTATGTTTACATAGAAAAATAATGGAAAGCAGTGCAGTGGAATGCAAAACGCATTCTGTGTGAACGGTCCCTTAGAAAGTCTAAGGTCATGGGAAACACAAATGTATCAGGGATTTATAAAATGGTGTTTTGCATACTAGAAAAAGTCAGATATTTAATGAGGATTTTTCTGGTTATGCTCTGTTTCTAAATGTTTCGTTAGCTACCTATTGCTTTTGGATGCAATAAAACTTGCTTGCCTAGTATTGTCTGACTTGTGAACAACATTATTATTATTTATTTATTTTTATTCAAATGTTTAAAGTGGTTTGCAAATCTGTATGAATGATTCATTAGAGTAGTGGTTCTGATGAGTTTACAGAAAGTAGTGAAAACATAAAAAATTCAAACTTTGTTGGGGAAAAAAGGTACATCCACAACTGTCCTGTTAAATTGTACAGGCTATGATTTTTATGTCAAAGCCTTGCAGTTTATGGTAGTAAAAAAGATTAACGTTTTTGTAATTATTATTATTATTTTGTTATAATGTTTGATTTTTATGGACATATACGGTTACTTTTTTGACTAAATTTTTAGCAGTCTGTTAGATTGCCATTTAATGTCCAATTTAAAATCAGTTGAGAACCACTGCATTGAAGATTCGTTCAGAATTTATTTAATGACTGATATGGTCATGCACATTCATGGCTCTGGAATTTTTTTTGTTAAATACTGGAAAACGTTTTTTTTTTGTTTGTGTGAAGTTTTGCACTAAAAGGATAATTAAAATATATGACCTGCAATTTCCTCGTAATAGACCAACAGTCTTTCAACTTCTCTGAGAGAAGGCATGTAATTTTCATATAAAGAAGCTTTACTTATTCATTACTGTTGTAAAATACATAGGACTCATGCATTTTATTATCATTTGTTCCAGGGTCCCAAAATGAAGCAGTTTATGGATGTGTTCTCCATCCCTGAGATGACTCTCTTGGCAGCTGCGAATGATTACTTCATCTCAAATGACATTAAACGTTTTTTTTTTGTTTGTGTGAGGTTTTGCATTAAAAGGATAATTAAAATATATGACCTGCAATTTCCTCGTAATAGACCAACAGTCTTTCATCTTCTCTGAGAGAAGGCATGTAATTTTCATATAAAGAAGCTTTACTTATTCATTACTGTTGTACCAGATAGGCCTATGGGTGTCAAATATAATTTTATAAAAACATTGTAAGTTTCTAATTATAACGCTTTCATTTCCACGGTTATTCAAACAGCACAAAAATGATATACAAAAAGCAAGCAAAGAACAAGAACATTACATTATCAAAGAACATGATGACTGACTTCAGTCTAGCGCGAGTTTAAGCATGCTCAAAAACTCCCCCGTTATAATCAATAAAGCTGCCTACAATGTCAAAAGAATCTCTTACATCGTAGGTACATTTCCACTGTTGTTTATGATGAGAGAATTCGCGAGAGTTTAGAATTCAGTCAGCGTGTGCACACTCAACACAACTCGGGAGTTTCAGCGATGACTCATCTGAACACCTCTGATTGGCCATTGCATTCATAAGCTCAACAGAATCGTGTGTGATTGGATATAATGCAGAACGCTGTAAAAACACATAATTTGATGCATCATTAGCAGATCTATTGCCGGTCTTTACATTTTTCATTTCATTTTCGCTTTATTCATGACATCCTTAATATATTTAGTTTAATTGTACAGGGGTATATTTGTCCAATTTGGTGGCATTTTTGCCCCAAGCCCGCGTTAATTCCAGACCTGTGGCCAGGGGAAGGCTAAGCCATGGGCAAGCATCAACAACCTGACCTTCCTTCCTGGCATTGTAGTACTTTTAACTGTACTATGAATTTTTCTCACTGGTGAATAACACATGATTTATTGTAGTAATGTTGTCTCTGGTCGTCTGGCCTTTAGTGGGCATGGCTTTGGACTGCAATTTGCAGGGAGGGTGGGACGTTTGCCCTTTAGTGATATATGGCTAAAGTTAGCATTTTCCAAGATCTCCTACTGCACATTTTAAGCACTGGTTCACGAAGATTCCTGTTAGAGTTTGTTAAACTCTTATAGTTTGAGAAATATGAGCACTGAATTAATGGACGAATTCTGTCTTTTCAGGATGCAATTGGAATGGTGCATATCAAGGGTTACATGTACAAATGGATCATGCAAGATCTTGGTGAGTATGAACCAATATTACTATGTGCATTACCCAAACATGTGGCACAAAAATGGTTTAAAAACTTAGATAAAGTAAGATTTGTGCTGAGCCAAGTAAAGATCATGTTATTGAAACCTGAAGCTAATGACAACCAGACTTGAAGTTGACTCTCCCGACCCAGTCTGTGCATTGTGTATATGTGGTGTGTATATGTGTGGAAAGCAGTCTTTTGTTTTCAGAGCAGACGGTTGCATAATCAGACCTCTCTGGAGAATGAGATTTGAAGCAAGCAGTTCTGTTGGGCTAGCACAGTCTAATCTTTGGTTTTAATGTTTGTTGGATCCCTGCGGACAAGCAGGCAACCTGCAAATCCTTATCACAGATTTTCCATTGCAGTATAAACACTTTGTAGGCAAACAGGAAAATAGATTTGATCAGATTCTGTTTTACATTCATCATAGTCTGCAAAAATGACTGATTTGGTTTTAGTCAGAATAGAATAGACTTGGTTTTAAAAGGCCCTCATTTTTCTTCCTTTTGTGGCCCCTTTTCCTTCCTTATTCGGTCCCCAGAGAAATACATTCTCAGAGGAGACGAAACATACGCTGTGTTGCACCGGCTGGCCAGTCATGGGAAGAAGCTTTTCCTGATTACCAACAGCCCCTTCAGCTTTGTGTGAGTTTCTTTTCTGTTTTATTATATTCAGCAGATTCATTCATAAAGGATCTCAAAGTACAACTCAGAACTTCTCCATACAATTTTGAAAAAAAGTACATGTATTTAAAACAATGATCATTTATTTTGAACCCCTAATTATTTCTGGTCCCAGATCATTTTCTCACATAGTCATAAGTTTAAACATTATCTTATATGTTTTTATTTATTATTTTTGCACTGTTATTGTTATGTAATTATGCTTTTCCCCCCGGTATTTTTTCAGTGATAAAGGCATGAAGTACATGGTTGGAAAGGAGTGGAGGGACTTCTTTGACGTTGTCATTGTTCAAGCTGACAAACCTCATTTTTTTAATGACTGCTTAAAGTAAGTCTGCTTTATTGTTAATGGAAAATATATAATTTACAGTCATTTGAGAGGTCTGCTTTCAAATGTTTCATTGCGCACTTTAAAAGAGGTGATTCATAATATATAATATTATTTAAGGCTGCATTTTAGGGGTGACCCCGAATAGTCGAAGATTCGATGCTTCGATAAGAGGAGCCTGATTCAACTACCAATCCTACAGTCGAATATTCGCGGGGTGTTATGATCAAGCCATTTTGGCTATATGGGGGCGCTCAAATGTCTGATTTCACATAGAACTACTGGTTTTCTCCCAATAAGTTAATATGCAGCCTATTAAAATAATGCTGTAAATAAGAATCTGAAAAGAAAGAAGCTTCAAATAAATACTTTAACGTACGTGAATAAATCCAACCACCCCTATAGATTTAAGTTTCACTTTCCATAATCCGTGACCAACAGAGGAGCATCTTGGCGGCAGGGATTTAAATCTTTAACAAGACTCAAATTGACACAGGCATAGTGAAAGACTGGATTTTTTCAATCAGGTATAGGGTACAAGTGATTTAAAAACATTTCAGCCGGTATATGTGTATATATTATTTATCTCATATAAGATGCATTTGGTTGATTTGCGCTGCAGATTATCTCTTCAGTGCGCAGCATGAGCAGGACAAACAACAATGCAGAATATTAATAACTATGACTGGGACTGTCATATACATAACAATTATAATGAGAACACTATTATAATAAAACGCTGAATTTTTAGAGTTTCGTTGCTGTGTTTCTGCAAGTTGTTGTGTGAAGGAGTTCATTCAGAGCCGCGCGGACACATTTGTGCATTCGGGGCATTTTGTGCGGATAGCCTATAAGTCGTAATATATACGTTATGTTGTATAAATAAGGAAGTGTATTCTATATGAGATAAATGATGAGTTAAATCACATTGATTAAAAACCTGCTATCAAATACTTCATTCTACTGGTCATCTTCAGGACGCGCAGCTCAAAACAGAAATGCAGAACATTAATAACTACTGTCATATACATAACGTTATAATGAGAGCACTATTGTAAAAAATGTTGTGAATTCTTAGGGTTTCGCTGACGTTTAATGTTAACTATCTTTTAATCAAAACATAAAACATTATTTCCCCCGTTTGTATCTGCGAGGCGTCCGTTACACATTTTACCTGTGTGTTAACGTAATTATGATTGTTGAATGTCTAACTTGACTCTTAGTAATGTATTTTGCCCCGCCCCCAAAACATATGATTCGACTATCGGTCGAATATCGGCAAGATTCGAAAATTCCGATTCGACTATGAAAATCCTTAGTCGGGGACACCCCTACTGCATTTATTTGATTAAAAAAAACTACAACTGTAATATTGTAAAATCTTAAGTTTTGTTATAATACACTTTTAAATTACATTTATTCCTGTGATTGCAAAGCTGAATTTCCAGCAGCCGTTACTCTAGTCTTCAGTGTCAATGATCCTTCAGAAATCATTCTGATATGCTGATTTTGTACTCAAGAAGCATTTATTATTATTATTATCAATGTTGAAAACCGTAGTAGTGTTTAATATTGTTGTGGAATTGGTGATAAAGTTTCAGTATTCTTTGATTAATGGAAAGTTCAAAACAAAAGCATTTGTTTGAAAGAAGTATTTTATGACATTATAAATATCTTTGTCACTTATGATCAATTTACCATCCTTGCCAAATAAAAGTATTTGTTTGTTTTTAAAAAAAGACTGACCCCAGACTTTAATGGATAATAAACAGTAATGTATTGGTTCCCAATAACGTTTTATTTTCTCCAGCATGAGTGTTTTTCGTTTTATTACTTGCCACTTTGCAGTGATTTAAAGCATCTCTATCTCTTAATTTTCCAGACCATTTAGACGTTTGGACAGCAATGGAGACTTACAGTGGGATAGAATCAAGAGTCTGGATAAGGGACAGATCTATAAACAGGTAACACAGATTTGTTTTGCCCTGCATCATGTCTGTTTATTCGGGTAAGATGATTATGAGCAATACAGGCAGAGGAGAAGCTTTTAGTTGGTACATCATTAATGCTTACTCATCTCTGAGTCTGAATTAAGTCAGAGATTACAAATACATCTGGTGAAATATTTTCAGAATTACTGGGACATTTATAAGTTCTCAACGTGCAAAAACATGTTATTTTAAAGTTTACATGGTTAACATTTTCCTGTCCCTGTGAGAATAGACCCAAATCTTTCCAGCTCAGCACTGAGTGTCTGTTAATTGTAGAATGATTTATCCACTTAATTAGGCACTTTCATTTGGAAAAAGTAGAAAAGAAAGTGTCAAGGTCAACTTCAAACTGAATGGAAAATCAATTGAACACAGTTTAGTGGTGTCAGGCGTGTACAAACAGACTTGGCTGACCAGAACCGAGGCTAAGCCCGACTGGGGGTGGGGGTGCAGCGTGTTGTAATTTCTAGTTCAAAACCTAGAAATTACAAATCAGTCGCAATAGTAGCAGCTGGCTAATAAAACTGCCATTGTTTTGCTTTGTTTCAGGGAAACCTTGTGGATTTTCTGAAGCTAACAGGATGGCGAGGATCCAAGGTTTTCTATTTTGGAGATCATCTCTACAGTGACTTGGCAGTGAGTCATCATCATGCTTCTGTTTTGTTCACATTTGTTGCGCATATGTCTCTTCCTTTTGTTTTTACTCTTTCAGCTCAGTGATTCCAACAACAGTGGAAGTAAATCTCAGCCTGTAGTTTTCATAATCACTGGTTTACAGAGTCAAACAGTAACAGTAAATGTTAAAAGGTTCTTGAAGTGGCTCATAGTCTAAACATCCTGTCCTGGCATTTTAGGACCTGATGCTGCGTCATGGGTGGAGGACGGGAGCGATCGTGCCTGAACTTGAGGTAGAGACGAAGGTGGTGAACACTGAGCAGTACGCTCAAAGTCTCACGTGGTTGCAGGCGCTCACCGGACTGCTGGAGCGCATGCAGGTACACTCTTCCTGTTTAGAATAGAAAAATATTTATCCTGATGAATGTCTACTTTTTAATTCAATTTCATGTTAAAGTAAAAAAAAACTTTTATTATAATTATTCAAACTTTCTTCATTTTCTTAATTTAAAAAATATCTCAGTATATCTAAATATTACAGTATATCTGTAAGTGAGTTTCTAGAGAACAAATGAGAGCAAAATAAACACATCTGCATTACATGTGCTTCTACAGTATGTGGTTGCATAGGAATGATCTGATAGGTTTGGCAGCGGTCCATTCGCTTTACATTGATCTGAATTGAGTGTTCTTCTCTAAAATTAGATCTCTATGTAAGAAAAGTTTGGTGTGATCGGTTTTTCTGTGTACGTAATCCAGAATGCATTCGACCCCATATTCTGTCAAGGTTTTGGGTGATAATCGTTTTAAATTGTGCTACACTAAAATTTAAGCCTCTCAAAATGCTATAGAATTTGGGTTTTGGATGAAAAGGAATAAAATTTAAAATTTAAACAGACATTGTTACTATAAAATCCATATCTGTATCACCTGAAGTGATCAGTTTTCATGCTCACCAAGGTTGTTTTTATTTGATAAAAAAAATACAAGTACAGGAAAATATGTGATATTGTGAAATATTACAATTTCAGACTGTTTTCTGTTTGAATATAATTTAGAATGTGATTTATTCCTGCGATTGTAAATATGAAATCTTTAATATGCTAATTTGGTGCTTAAACAATTCTTATTATCAATGTTTAAAACAATTGTGCTACCTAATATTTTTGTGCAAATGTGATGGTTTTATTTTCAGGATTTTTTTTATATAAATAGAAAGTTCAAAAGAATATTTATTTCAAAAAGAAATATTTTGTAACATTAAAAGTGTTTTTAGTATCACTTGCTGAATAAAAATATTATTTTCTTCCAAAAAAAAAAAATCTTATTTACCCTAAAACTTTTGAATGATAGTTTATATTATATTATATTATATTATATATATATATGTGTGTGTGTGTGTGTGTGCGTGTGTATATATATATGTGTGTGTGTGTGTGTGTGTATATATATGTGTGTGTATGTAAGGTCATCTTCCAAAAGTTTTCCCTGTTGATCTGCAGAAGAAAAAAAAAACATTTTCTTTGGACAAGTGACTTATTTCCGTCTTGATTTTCAGATGTATCGGGAGCCTGAGTCCAAGGAGGTTCTGCAGGAGTGGCTGAAAGAGAGAGAGGAGCTACGGTGAGTAAAACCAGACAAAAAGACAAATTCTTGAACTCGCTTGATGAACAGATCAAGGACTATAGCCATTGTAACTCGTCTCCCAATTTCCTTTTACAGGGCAGTCACCAAGAACCTCTTCAACCCTCACTTTGGCAGCATATTCCGTACCTGCCACAACCCCACCTACTTTTCCCGCCGCCTGTGCCGTTTCTCAGACCTCTACATGGCCTCTATCAGCTGCCTGCTGAACTACGACCTCTCATACACCTTTTACCCTCGCCGAACGCCCTTGCAGCACGAAGCCCCCCTCTGGATGGACCAGCTCTGCACTGGCTGCATGAAGACACCCTTCTTAGAAGAGATGGCCCATATTCGTTAAAACCGCCAAAGGTTTAATGTGCAAATATGAACTGAATAGTGAAATGAGGGGTGTGTGTTTGTGTCTCTATCTATAGCATTGGAGACGTGGCACTTTTTGCATGAACGCCACATACAATGGGGCCACCTGCTGGATGTTATGTTGCAATGCGTCTCAATGTTCTCAAGCCTTGGACAGCTAAAGACGGGCTTGTTGATGAACTTATCCTTGTGTTCTTATCTCTAACTTTTTTACATTTGATGCTGTTGCATTACGTCTTACTAATCATATTTAGATGCTAAGTGGTTTACAGTTCTCTCTTTTTTTAGTTTTGTAGATTAAACCTGTATGTCATGAGTTTTGTAGTTGCAACAGGGTGATGTTTGTATTAACATGAATCATGATAGCAGGAGGAGTGAAACTATACTTGGAGTACCCAGACTTTGTTTACTCTGGTAGGCCAAAGTATTAAGCCGCTGGCCAAAAATGCACAATATGAGTTACAAATACAGTAGGTCTGATTACAAGTGCGATTAGGTCAAATAGCTTCATAGATTGGTGTTTTAATGTTACTTACCTTCCCCACACTACATTAATCATGTAGCCAAGCCTCATAAAAGTTTAAATATGTGCAAGTAATACCAGTCTCCACAGCTTATTATTTAGTAGAGAAATTATAATGTTTTTTAAATGACAGCTGTATTTACATACTTGGAAGCTCCTGGAGGGCCAAACCAAATGCTGTTGTTATTTTTGACCTTGCAAGCCCTCACTGTTTGTGGCTTTAGACTAAGCTTCTGTACAATCAGAGCATTGTTTGCTTACAGTTAAATCTGTGAATAGCTATGCTGCTAAATTCAGTTTTCCAGGAACAAGAAAGATCTCATCTTTTGTATGTACTTAGTCTACAATTTAAAAAATCTAATAAAAGGCTTTGTCTTAATATTCGTCATGTTGGTTTGTTTTAACTTTAAGAAATGAAACACCTAACCCACATCTTTTAAAAGTTGTGAAAAAGTGAATTATTACTACAATAATGATTTTCTGTTGAAATATTGTTTTAGAATGTAATTATAAATAAATACATGTAATTTTTTCATGTGATAGAAAAAAAGCCATTACTACAGTCTTCAGTCTCACATGATTATGGAGATAGAATTGTTGCTTAATTCTAAATAAATAGATTACGATCCATAGCTAAATGTAAAGAGATGAACAAACATTAAACACATTGACAAATAAATGGAATGAGATCCACAAATAAATCAAAGTTTCACAAACATTAATTAAATTCATAAATAAAATGAGATTTGCAAATAAAAAAAACATTCACAACTACATATTTATGTCACAACCACAACTTTGCCTGGCATTTATTTGTGAATCGCGTCCCGTGCATTCTATCTCCATACATGATCTTTCAGAAATTATTCTAAAAGATGTAATATTGTCAATGTTACAAACAGCTTATTATTTTTTAGGAAACCTTGATGCACTGCCATTCCGGAGTTTGGGAATTTTAAAGAAATTGATACTTTTATTCAGCAAAGGTAGAAATTGATCAGAAATTATAGTAAAAAGACGCTGTATAATGTTACAAAAGATTTCTATTTTAAACGCTTTTCTTTCATCAAAGAATCCTAAAAAAAAAAGTATCAGTATATTCACAAAATCATCGGCGAGGTGCCGAGTAGCTCGCTGAGATCTGAAATTATATGGTCTAAAACTGCCGCTTGTGCGCAGCTGCTGAGTAGCTCGCCGTGATCGTATAGTGGTTAGTACTCTGCGTTGTGGCCGCAGCAACCCCGGTTCGAATCCGGGTCACGGCAAAAGCGAGTTCTTTTGTCAAGTCAAGTCACCTTTATTTATATAGCGCTTTTAACAATACAGATTGCGTCAAAACAACTGAACAGCATTAATTAGGAAAATAGTGTGTCAATAATGCAAAATGACAATAGTAAACTCTCATTTTTCAGTTAAAGACAGTTCATCATTGAATTCAGTGATGTCAACATCCAGCTCAGTTTAAATAATATCTTTGCAATCAAGTCAACGATATCGCTGGAAATGAAGTGTCCCCAACTAAGCAAGCCAGAGGCGACAGCGGCAAGGAACCAAAGCTCCATCGGTGACAGAATGGAGAAAAAACCTTGGGAGAAACCAGGCTCAGTCGGGGGGCCAGTTCTCCTCTGACCAGACGAACCAGCAGAACGGAAAAATCAATATAAGACGTAATAAAACAGACGATGAACAATATTAACAGCAATTATTATATGATGCAATCAAACTTATAGCAAAATGTGGTAGTTCTGGATGTTGTTTCAGGGTTGGCATCATCTGAGGTCCTCTGAGGAGTTGCATCATCTCTTCTCAGGTGTTCTGGATCCAGACTGAAGCTTGTGTAAATCCTAGTTACCACGGGATGTCAATCCCAGCAGAAACAGAGAAACACATACAAACATAATTAGCATAGCTGCTGTTCCAACCAAGCAAAAATGATTTGTTTAACCCAAACTAACGAATAATAATGTGCATTTGATCAGATATAACTGCAGTAAAAGATTATGACTGCAGTAAAAGATTATGAGATGCATTATTTGAATGCTTGGCCAAAGAGATGTGTCTTTAATCTAGATTTAAACAGAGAGAGTGTGTCTGAACCCCGAACGGTATCAGGAAGGCTATTCCAGAGTTTGGGAGCCAAATGCGAAAAAGCTCTACCTCCTTTAGTGGACTTTGATATCCTAGGTACTACCAAAAGTCCAGAATTTTGCGACCTTAGGGAGCGTGATGGATTGTAGCATGGTAGAAGACTAGTTAGTTACGCAGGAGCTAACCCATTAAGGGCCTTATAGGCAAGTAATAATATTTTGTAACTGATACGGAACTTAACAGGTAGCCAGTGCAGAGACTGTAAAATTGGGGTAATATGATCATATTTTCTTGACCTGGTAAGGACTCTAGCCGCTGCATTTTGGACTACCTGTAGCTTGTTTATTGAAGATGCAGGACAACCACCTAGCAGTGCATTACAATAGTCCAGTCTAGAGGTCATGAATGCATGAACTAGCTTTTCTGCATCAGAAACAGGTAACATGTTTCGTAGCTTGGCAATGTTTCTAAGATGGAAGAATGCTGTTTTTGTAACATGGGAAATATGATTTTCAAAAGACAAGTTGCTATCTAATATAACACCCAGATTTTTGACTGTAGAGGAAGTAACAGTGCAAATTGGGTCTAGTTGCAAATTGTAATCCACGAGATTTGGTGTACTGTCTTTTGGTCCAATAAGTAATATCTCTGTCTTATCCGAATTTAATAGGAGAAAATTATTGGTCATCCAATCTTTTACATTTTTAACACACTCTGTTAGCTTAGATAATTTAGAAGTTTCATCTGGTCTTGCTGAGATATATAGTTGAGTATCATTGGCATAACAGTGGAAACTGTTGTTTTTTTTTTGTTTGTGCTATGGATGATAAAACGCCTACTGCTACTTCATTATGGAATTCATGCACAAACATCTTTGTGTAGATATATTTGCTTATAAAAAATACTTGAGAATATTTTATTTATTAGCATATAGCTTAATACTATTTGTCAACGGTGAATGTAAGACATATTTTTTTTAATCCATTTAAATAATAGCTAAATGTCTGCATCTGTCTGCCCGTAAATCGTCGTTGAATATTTTGTTTTCCTTTTGTTGTTCATGCATTATGCATTCCCCGATGAATCCAATGATGTAATGCCAAAGTGGCGTCATATCCTGTTGCTGTTAACTCACGTGGCAAACGTAATGCCTTCTTACTTATGTCATGATCATTGATCTAAATAGACGAAGCTCTGGTTCCCCGAGTCAATCATACCCGACCTGACATAAAATACAGTCAAACATTCCAATTTTTAAAAACGAAAGCCTTTTGCTGTCTTGTACCGGGGCTTTTATTTTGAAACGTATCAGCAGGATATTGGTTGTTTTTTTAGTCTCTTGTTAATGGAGTTTTCATTGAACCTGCCTACTAGCAGTAAGAGGAGGAACGGGTAACCGCATCCATTGTTATTGTACTTTTAATTTTTTTTACTGGATGACGACAACGCATCTCTGAACGGGACCCCCAAAGCGGACTACCCACCATGTCGGCTGAGGAGGAGAGGGGGGTAGTTCGTGTCAAAGTCAAGGTGAGAAATTGTGGGGACCGAGTGGCAGGTACAATCCCTAACCAACCACACACACAGCAACACACACACACACACACACACACGCACAGCAACACAGCGGCACACACACACACACGCACAGCGGCACACACACACACGCACACACACACACACACACACACACACACACACACCCACACACCCAGGACACGCTCACACACACACACAGGACACGATTTTACACACACACACACACACACACTCACACACTCGGGACACGATTACACACACGACAGCAGTCCACGTAGTCCAGCCAGGCCAGGAGACAGTGTCTGGTTGCGTGTCTGCGTCTGTCGAGGAGCTTTTTATACAGCCCTGGTCTTCATGTCCATCGCTTGATTTCGCTGGCATCTTTGTTGTTTACAAATCGTGACCGCATCTTGATCATTAGTTTACTTGGGCATACGTGCATTTTTTAAGGGTGTGTAATAATCGTATTGCTTTAATCCTTAGGTGACACACACTTTTTGTAGAAATATGTTCATTTGTCGTTCTATTTAATTTGTTTTAGTTATGTTTAGTTGTTTTTGTCATATACTTGTTCGACATATACACGTTAATCATGTGCAGTTATGTCGTTATCGTTATTCTGTGTTATTGTAATAATGTTTATGTTTGTATATTTATTTGTGAAGCCACGTCGTAAAGAGAAAAACGTACACAAATATATACCGCTGACCTGATAGTGAGTCATGTTTGCTCTCAAGTGTCACACGATCAACCTGCCATGAATTCCCTCGCTTGGTTTTCAGTCATTTCTCAGGTCTGCTGTAATGAATACGAAAAGCAGTGTATCCGCTTTTTGAAAGCCATGTAGGTATTGTTTCAGATACAGGCCTAAGAGAATCGCCATAAATGATTAATGGCACTTTACATGCTGGCCCATTTTAAAACAGCACCTCTGTTTTTTAAGAAGTCTCTTTAGACGAGAATGTAGGTCACTGAATTTTAGTTTAATCACAGTGAGCTTTTGATTAATCACTGCCATGACACTAATTCTTGAGACATGGGATAAAAATGATCTGCTATTTTAATGACAAGATTTCCCAATTACTCAATTATATAGTTGTAGGCAACATGCACAGCGGCACACACACACACACACAACACACACACACAGACAGCAGTCCACGTAGTCCAGCCAGGCCAGGAGACAGTGTCTGGTTGCGTGTCTGCGTCTGTCGAGGAGCTTTTTAAACAGCCCTGGTCTTCATGTCCATCGCTTGATTTCGCTGGCATCTTTGTTGTTTACAAATCGTGACCGCATCTTGATCATTAGTTTACTTGGGCATACGTGCATTTTTTAAGGGTGTGTAATAATCGTATTGCTTTAATCCTTAGGTGACACACACTTTTTGTAGAAATATGTTCATTTGTCGTTCTATTTAATTTGTTTTAGTTATGTTTAGTTGTTTTTGTCATATACTTGTTCGACATATACACGTTAATCATGTGCAGTTATGTCGTTATCGTTATTCTGTGTTATTGTAATAATGTTTATGTTTGTATATTTATTTGTGAAGCCACGTCGTAAAGAGAAAAACGTACACAAATATATACCGCTGACCTGATAGTGAGTCATGTTTGCTCTCAAGTGTCACACGATCAACCTGCCATGAATTCCCTCGCTTGGTTTTCAGTCATTTCTCAGGTCTGCTGTAATGAATACGAAAAGCAGTGTATCCGCTTTTTGAAAGCCATGTAGGTATTGTTTCAGATACAGGCCTAAGAGAATCGCCATAAATGATTAATGGCACTTTACATGCTGGCCCATTTTAAAACAGCACCTCTGTTTTTTAAGAAGTCTCTTTAGACGAGAATGTAGGTCACTGAATTTTAGTTTAATCACAGTGAGCTTTTGATTAATCACTGCCATGACACTAATTCTTGAGACATGGGATAAAAATGATCTGCTATTTTAATGACAAGATTTCCCAATTACTCAATTATATAGTTGTAGGCAACATGCATGTTTTTTCTTGTCAGCTGTCACACAGCTTGTACATAAGTAATTTGTCATTTTTACAAACAAAATGCTATTTAATACGTATGAAATGTTAATATGTATGAAATATGGTTATGTCAGTATTTTCAAGATTTTCTGTGCCTGACTGTGATGACTGCAAATCAGTTTGAAACCACCCTGTAGCATCAATTCATTAGTTCATGGAAGTGAATACTAGATTTGTCATGATTTATGCCACATAACTTCTGTTTCTCACAGTGTTGATCCATAATGATACAGTGTTATTGTTAACTAAAACTATTAATTTTCAATAACTAAAACAAAGCTAAACAACACAAAATATAAATATTAGATGAAACAACTTAGTGAATTTCTAAAATTCACTTAAAAAAGTTTAAGTGCTAAAATTACTCTAACTGAAATAAACAAAGTAAGGCTTAATAGAAGTATATACAAACTAATAAAAATGACAAAAACATAAACATTGGATAAACTTAAAATTAAAATATAATTCAAAATATGAATAAATGCTATGATAGTAAATAAGAAATACTGATATAACAAGTAAACCACATTTTGGCAAGGGAGAAAAAAAAAAGCTGGAGACGCACCTACACATGAGTGAATATTTCGGAACAATTTGAATTATTCCTTGAATAAGTTTCATATCTTGATTTGTCCCAGCACTCAAGAGTCAGTATCAAATGGCAACTGAAGTTAACATTTTGGAATAATTAAAGAATTTAGGTTCAGTGTGAACCTTGACAGATGTGCTGCAATATGCTCTGCTTGGGACAGATGACCTTGTCGTGCTGTGTTTTGCAGGTGTTTTAGCACGTGTTAGTAAAGTTCAAACTCAAAGCAATCTGTACAGCCAGAGTCAGTTTCCCATGGTTGGTTGCAACATTGATAGAGACTCAATGGGCAGTAAATCCACCTGAATAAATAATGTCACCTGATTAGGTGATTTGCATTTCAGAGGATAGAGTGATTAGCCTTTCAGGACCTTGAGATAATTAACAACGCAGGGTTATGTAAAATAGGCGGTGTTACCCATTTTCTTTGTTTTTCTAAAATTTTACCTTTTAAAATCTCTGTTTGCAGAAGTGTGAAGGGGTGTTACCGGTGGAGTTCCGCTCCTTTGCTGTTGATCCTCAAATAACCTCACTGGAGGTGTTGCAGCATATCCTGATACGAGCATTTGAGCTGAATGGGTGAGTGTGAAATTGCAAAATGTATTTGTTTTGTGCTAATTGTCATTTAGATCTATAAAAAAAAATACAGTGGTAACAATTTTTCTTTGTCGTTTTTCTTTGGTTCCCTGTAGGAAACGCAACTTTGGGATAAGTTACCTGTCCCGTGACCATGGAGGTGTGGAGGTCTACGTGTCTCTGCTGTCTGACTGGGATTTAGATGCAGCGTTTGTCAGTGCGGCAAAGCCTTTCCTCCAGCTCAAGATGGACATCAAACCATCAGAGGACAGTGAGTGAACTCCACATCCTTCTATTTGGACAGTATTAAATGTCTGTCAAACTCAGTAGATTCTGAAAATCTTTGACTGCTCTGCCTCCCTTATGATTTCTCCAGTTTAGTCATTCACTACCCACAAATCAATAATCGGTCAATCAATAAATAAAAAACTGTGTAATTATAAGTTGTTTTTTGGTAGTTGCTGTTCATTTCAAATGATTGTGCGTTGTCCTGAGAATATGCATATTTTTTCCACTATGTTTGTTGTTTTGTAGAGTCTACATATTGTATATATTGGTTACAATAATTATTTAAAAGGGGTCATATGATGCTTTTTTTAAAGATCATTATTTTGTGTATTTGGTGTAACAGAATATGTTGACATGCTTTAATGTTCAAATACTGTACATTATTGTTGGTCCTCTATGCCCCGCCTCTCTCAAACGCTTCGTTTTCTACAAAGTCCCTCCTTCCGACAAGCGCAGTCTGCTGTGATTGGCCAGCTGACTCAGTGCTTTGTGATTGGCCGAACACCGCAAGCACTCGTCGGAAATGTAACGCCCCTTACCATAATCGCGAGCTTCATCTTTCAAAATAAATGTAAAGACAGAGCCCGAAAGGGGAACAGAGTCGTGTGACAGACACAGTGATAAAGCTGGTCTCTCGCGCGCGCGCACACACACACACACACACACGCACACGCACACGCACACACACACACACACACAACGCGCAAAACTCCGCATTTGAACAGTCAATAGCAAATACTTATGCTAATAACAAAACAGTAGCTGATTCTGAATTACCTCCTCTCCTAGGTTCACGAAACGGTCGTCCATAAAATGCATTGCTGTTCTGTTGTAAGTAATCTTAAAGATTCCTAAATGCATCTACTTTCGGAAGGCCAAATAAAGTGCTTTTGCTTTCGCCTAGAAACACACAGCGTCTCCCTGACATGCTGCTTCAACACTAACTGCGGTTACTGAAACCACGCCTTCTTTCTTTGCGTGCACATTTGGGCGGCATTATGCAAGTATTCCCACATAGTGACCTAGATATGTGGGGGCGTGTTAGAACGAGCCATTTTAGGGGGGCGTGGCAGAGTCTTAACTTTGATAAAGAATATCTCTTTGGTTTTGAGACTTTAGTCTTTGCAACTTCAGGGATCTTATCTATTCACGAACAGCTTGTAACACTCCAAAGAGAAAGGCAAACTTGAAATCGCATCATATGACCCTTTTAACATTCTGCATTTACCTGTAAATAAAACTAATCCAGCCTCGAAAAATTATCATTATTCTTTAATTATTTCCCACCATATTCTTCCTAAGGTCCTGTTTTGGAGGACTGGGACATAATCAGCCCTAAGGATGTGATTGGCTCAGACCAGTTGCAGGGAGAGAAGAGGTCGTTGGCTTCTGCCGCACTTCCTTTCACACAGTCACTGCTGTCCCAGGTTACTCATGATGTTCTTCACCCTATCAGCCAGCTGTTTTACCAGCTAGTGTCTGCTGCAGTCAGTCAGATTCACAGTCTACTGCCTTGATACTGTAATTAATGGCAATTACCCTCAAACAGTTGAAGTCATTAGATATTTCAGGAGTCCTTGATGCCCTCTTGTAAGAAGCAGCTTTGTGCTTACAAACTGATATATTAATTTGAAGATAGAGGGAATATTTTCCTCTATCTCACTGATAGCTAATTAATCATGGGCCAGATATCTTATGTGATAGGAATGTTTCTTTCCACCTGTCTTCCACCTAATACCATAGATTTTTGCTAGAAGTCTATATAAATAGTGAACATTTTTATGTCTATTTCTCACTTTGTAACTACCTTCACATTTAGGTGGGTCGCACTCTATCACGTGTGCAGCAGGCCTTGAGTTGGTCCTATGGGGAGGAGGTGAAACCATTCAAGCCTCCTTTAAGTGATGCTGAGTTCCACAGTTACCTGAACAGCCAAGGTCAACTGACCCGACCAGAGGAACTTAGACTTCGTATATATCATGGTGGAGTTGATCCATCCTTACGCAAGGTAACCAGACTGACTTGGCTTTTTTTTTAAAGGGGCCAAGAACTGCCTTTGTTTTTTATTTTTTACTGTTCTCTGAGTTGCACTTATAATGTTATCAAGATTTTTACCTCAGAAATATCATAATTTAAAAGTAATAGGCTATTTTCTGGCCTGTTTTGACCCCCCTCATCAGAACGCTCTGTTTGAATAGGCGTGGCAGATTGTAGACTCAGAAATAAAAGCCTACTGGTACGATTGGCTAACAGTTGTGTATGATTGACAGTGTACATCCTTTATAGATGGAGGCTTTTGTGATTTAGGTTAAAAACGCATGAATACTCAGCACATATCAAACGATCTGTAATAACAGACAAAGCTAGAGTGACCACGTAACACTTTGCAAATGTGGTTTGCAACAAAATTGAAAAAAACTAAAAAAAATGTTTTGCAACATTACTGTCGGATCCAATATAGTCGACACATCATCGTCTTTCAATCTTTCTGAAAATCCTGTGTCAAACTCTGCCTTGTTTGTAAACGAATCCACATAAAGTGGCACATTCCACAACTTACCGTTTTGGCAGATTGGCTTCAATATAAGCTGATTTTAGACTTATGAGAAAGTTTTGAATTCTGAAACTTACAGGATGTTTTTATAGCACAATGACCTCTTAAATGTCAAAAGATCAAGGGAATTTTGATTTCTCAGTTCATGGCCCCTTTTAACTAATCTACCACTAAAGGATATTATTTTATTACTTTCTGTATATATATTTTGTTTTAGCTCTGAATACAAATTATTATAGTTAATGTCTTTTATTTTTTTAATAATATTTATTTAATTAAAAGCTAATAAAACACTCAGTTATTTGTATTCAGGGCTGGAAAAATATTCTATATAATTTAATACCATACTTCACATTATGGATTATTTTATATCATATGTGCATAAAATAATAATGTGCACATAAAAAATTAAAATAAAAAGCTTTTTAAAGAGTCTGATGTGGCAGGCAGTCCACTTTTTTGCTGAATTTTTCTCTTTCATCTGTATTTTTGTGACAGGTTGTTTGGCGATACCTCCTTAATGTGTACCCAGATGGTCTGACAGGACAAGAGAGAATGGACTACATGAAGAGGAAGACAAGAGAGTACGACCAGCTGAAGAGCGAATGGACAGAACGGGTCAGCGCAGAGGACTTGGAGTTCATCAGGGGAAACGTTCTGAAAGATGTTCTTCGAACAGACCGAGCACATCCTTACTACGCAGGCTCAGAGGACAGCCCACATCTCACTGCCTTGACAGACCTCCTCACCACCTTTGCTATTACACACCCACAGGTAAACACGCAGTAATACCCTTCAATAACACTAGGATGTGCCTTTACCTAAATAAACGGTCCTCATTTGCATTCACAGGTGTCTTATTGCCAAGGCATGAGTGACATTGCCTCGCCAATCCTCGCCGTCATGGACAACGAAGCTCATGCCTTTATCTGCTTCTGTGGCATTATGAAACGTCTTGAGGGCAACTTCCGCCCTGACGGACAACTTATGTCCATTAAGTTCCAGCATCTCAAGTTGCTTCTGCAGTACTCAGACCCTGAGTTTTATGCCTACCTAGTCTCAAAAGGTGCAGACGATCTGTTTTTCTGTTACCGCTGGCTGCTTTTGGAGCTGAAGCGTGAATTCGCTTTTGATGATGCCCTGAGAATGCTGGAGGTCACCTGGAGCTCCTTGCCGCCTGATCCACCTGAGACAGAGGTGGAGCTTCTGGGGCCAGCGCTTGAGGCAGATCAGTCCAGTGGCTCGCAGAATCTCCATCAGAATGTGGACATGGAGGAGATGGAAGAGAAGCAGATGGAAAGGCAGAGACGTCACATGCTAAGACCGTCCCGAGAAGAGGCAGATGGGGGACGTAACTTCATCATAGAGGAGGAGAAGGGGCCTCGGAAGGAAGGTGAAGGAGAGTACGGTGTAGATGACATGGTCAAGAATGATGTCACAGCTCCAACTCCCTCATTTGAGAAGCAGGCAAGTTTTGGGGAATTCAAGTACTATAGTGGCCGAAAAGAGAACTGCTTTGAGATGAATGAAAACGATTGCTCTGATCCTATGTTATCTCCAGTACAGTTTCAGTCTGCACACGCCACGTTGCCATTCTCGGTCCGTCAGTCCACAGAGGAAAGTGAGGATGACCCTGGAGAGCAGCAACCTCTTATCGGTAATCATACACCGTCTTCTCCAGGGCAAAGAGACTCTCCCAATGGTCAAGCAGCTTCCCCAGCATCATCTCTTCCTTCTGGTCTACCAAATTGGAAGAGTAGCTCAAATCATTCACCAGAAGCATCTAATTCTCCATCCAGCTGGAGAACGGCGTCTCCCGATGCCCTTTCAAAATGCACATCCTCTTCCTCTAGTGGAGACAAAGCCGTGTCTCCTGATAAACCTCCTGGGGGGTTCATGTCCTCACCAGCTGTAATAAATGAAACTGGGGCTCAATCCCCATCAGTGGTACAAGGGAAATCTTTACTGGCGTCTCCATCACAGGGTTACAATCGTTCGCTTCTCTCTTCACCTGTTTTATCCTTTGGCAAGTCGCCGTCTTTGCCCAAAGCGTTCTCCAGCAATCTTCCCTCGCCATGCAGACCCACCGGGTCTGGCGTAACCTCTCCAAACACAAACAAACCAGAAGGAGGCGGAATTAAACCCTGCTCGCTTCCTCCTCCTCAAGAGTTTGGGAAAGGGAATCCCTTCATGCTTTTCCTTTGCCTGTCTATCCTTCTGGAACATCGTGACCACATTGTTAAAAACAGCCTGGATTACAATGAGCTGGCCATGCACTTTGACCGCCTGGTCCGTCGCCACAACCTTGGGCGTATTCTACAGCGAGCTAAAGCCCTCTTTGCAGACTACCTGCAGAGTGAGGTATGGGACTCGGAGGAAGGGGATGAAGTCAGCTTGGACTCCCCAACCACAGCGGCAACATCCCCCCAGACACCCACAACTAGACCTCCTTTCCTCAATGTACAGCCCTCTCAGGGTACCTTCCCGAATTCAACCTATAATCTGGCCAATACCATTCCCTCTCCAACAACTCCTATTGCCCTCTCTCCATCTGATTCCTGATTTTGTGCAGTAGTAGATTATCTCCAGAAACCAACTCCGGACCACAAACGGACCCAGAAGCAAGTTTTACTGTACCTTGCCGAGTCACAGCATACCTTTGTGCTTTACACATGCTTAAGAAGACTTGTATTGTTTTATGTTAACAACCAAAGCTTAGTGACTTTCTCATGTCTCCTTTTCGCTGTCCAACAAGTCAAGCCCCTTTCATTGTACTGTATCTTTTTTTTAATTGCACTTTATTGATTGTCCTTTGAAAGGGCAGGCCAGTTTTTCTCTCATTTCACTTTGTAAATAACACTTTTAAAAGGCACATTATGGACGTAAAAACCCGTTATAGTAACCTAACTTATCTAAAAGAAAGCAACAAGATTATACTGTTATTTATTTCTCTGTGTGCAAACTTTATTTTGGCAAAAAGGGTGTCACCAGCATCCTCTTGAGGTTATCGTGGCTCTGTTGTTGTAGGGAGGAGAATGTTTACTCAAGTAAAGCTTTTGAGACGCTCTCTGAAATGTATTCATGAATTTGTTTGACATTGCCAGCAGCAAAGGTGTATTTGTTATACTGATACTAGTCATTTGTGCTTTATGAGAACCTTAAGCCTTGACTTTTGTTTGTACGAAACATTTGACCAGAGATGAAGGTGCTGATGCATTATCCAGTATCCCATCAATGTGAAACCACCTGTTGTAGAATAGGTAACATTCGGCCCCAATCTTGAATTGATCTCTGAACTACCAGTATAAATCTTCTCTAGTGTACAACATCTATTTGACCTGTCACCTGTAGCTCTACATGCAGTGGATGTTTTGGTAAAGCAGCACTCAATATGGAGAATGGCTGGTCATTTGGTTTCACTTATCCTCGCCTTTGTTGGAGAAGTGCCTCGTTTCACTGAATTAGGCATTTTTGTCTCTCTTTTTTCTGTGTAAATATAATTTCATTGCTTTCATCCTTCTTCCACCAAAGGTTTGTCTGTTCATTTGTTGCCATAACTACTTTTATCATCAAGAGGCAAAAAAAAAATCAGAGTATTACAAAAGTGTTTAATGCCTTCAGCAGAATGCATTTCATAGGAAACCTTAGACTCATTCTTTATGTCTTAATACCAAGTGTTCTTTTTTCTAAGTGCTAAAATTCTAAACCTGCACATGGACTAAAAAAATGATTTTCGTGGAAAGTGGAACAGTGATGATGAGTCCTTGTACTTACTTGTATGTTTGTTTCTCTGATTTTGGTTTGGTTCTGTATGACAGTATTTTACTCATACCCATGGAGAGACTTGCTAGATTGAATGCTTGCAATACCTCTATTTGTACAATAAATTCACTGAATATTAATTGATCAGTGACCTTTCTTTAGACACAAAGATTAATGCAATCCCTGCTGGAATTGCGTCTTAATCTGTGTGTGCTCTTTTTTTTTTTTTGGATCATGGTAGCTGCAACTGGCTTGTCGAGCTGGTTTTTAGAGTATGATAGCTGGTCACTCGGCTAACGACCAGCTACCATGGTCCAAAACACTGTGGTTCAATGTGGAAGTGATTACCAAGAGAAAGCTTTCGTATTTAAAATGATTTTTGTTATCGATTAATTTATTATGTTTGTTGCTTCTTCCTGTAACACCATAGGCCGTTTGAGCTTTGTTGAAAGAAATGTGTAAATTTCCAAAATATTTTGTTTGAAATGGTCGGCAAAATGGTAAGTCTTGGAAGCATTGTTGGTTTGATCAAATAACTTATTTCATGTATCTTTGGCTATTGGATAAGTGTAAAAGCAATATTCTTGGCACACAGCTTTTGTCATTTTATTTTGTTTTGCATGTTTAACACTGTTTCAGTGTTTCTAATGTAATTGTGTGACCTAAGCATATTTTATTAGAAGTGTGATTTCCAGCTTCCGTTATTGTGCAAAAGTTTCAATCAGGGCAATGCAGGTAGTTGTCTACTGGCTTGCAGGATTCTACTGGGATGGTCATGCGATATAACCACTACGGAAACGTGCGTCGCCAAAATGAGGGCGGTGTTTATAATTTATACACCTATGACATCTGTACTTGTTAGAAATGGAGATTGATTGACAGACGATCTAACCAATCATAACGCCGAATCTGCCATTTTGTCCGACAAACAAACCAGACCGTCACCGGACTGGGAAATAGATTGACTTTTGTGGATTTGAAATTGAAAAATGGTGTGTATTGATGTCTTTCCGCGGTTGAAACAAGAAACATTTCTGATGTTCATTCATGTTTATTTCATGCTGTAAAGAGGTAGAGATTGGAGGAAGAGATGATCGGTTCAAGTACCGCTTTAATTGAGGCGCCTCAGCGATCTTTCACGACACATTAAAGAGCCATAAAACGGTATGTATTGTTTGAATTTCTTTAAAAATGACAACATTTGAGAGAGGAGGCTTTGTTTCATACCAAAAGTCTTGTTTGTCAGCACGTTGTCAGTTTCCTCTTTGCCCCGCGATGTATTTTTCACTGAATGGAAACATGATGTAGGCTATAGCGGAGTGGGGGTTCAATCTTCAACTGGCTGGCAGGAGCTGCCACTATAGCGCGAGAGCCGTGACTTGTCGGACATGGCAACAGTAAGGGGCGGGCCTTTGCGAAGGGTTTAAGTTATGGCATGTGTTTAAATTATAGATTTTTTAAAACTCAAAATCAACAACCATCATCTTAAACTCAAAGAAAACTATTTAATATTTCCTGTTTCTTTCACAAAATAATGAACACATGCATTCTGTTCTCTCTATTCATGGTACAAGGCACAGGTTTCTTGCTTGAGATGTTTGGAGGTTCTATGGCGTAGTCCATTAAATATAATTGGTTTGGATCAAAATGCCGAAACCCGTGATCGAACCAGGGACCTTTAGATCTTCAGTCTAACGCTCTCCCAACTGAGCTATTTCGGCAGGCGATGGCCATGTGAAGGACAGCCCACATCTCACTGCCTTGACAGACCTCCTCACCAGGAGTGAAGATGTCGTCTGTACATAAAGTTGCCCGTTAGGTACGTCTTTTATGTATATGAATATGGCAGTAGTACACAGATATACGGTCGTGTATTCAGTTAAGGAGACATGAATATGCGATGTTTTCGGTTTGTGATCATAATGATGTCTCTGCCAACCAATTTAATTAAATGAAAACATACCCAGTTTTTATGGGATAGTCTTCCAGAAAAGAAAGGATTGTCTTTCGAACGTCTATAGTCAATTTAATTTCAATTTAAAAGTACTTTATTGAGTACTTTATTGACTCGACTGTTTACATACAATATTGCCAAACCATTAACTTACACTCAAAACAAGTCGCTGTGTCTCATTTCGAAGACTGCTGCGCCCTCCTGTGGTTGGCATACTTCATCGAGGATGTGTCACTTCAGAAAACTAACCGTTATAAAATTGGTTGTTATTTGTCTTGGGACATAAGTTATTTATTTATTTTATTTTATTTTATTTTGGAATGTAATCGTTACTTTTCTGAAATGAGGCAGCCTTAATGAAGTTGCGGCCATAAAATGCGACCACAGGAGGGCGCAGCAGTCTTCGAAATGAGGAAGCTCGTAGTAGTCATACTACATAGAGTCACGTGGTCCATAAGTGTACTCGTCGGGCCAGTGGCGCAATGGATAACGCGTCTGACTACGGATCAGAAGATTCTAGGTTCGACTCCTGGCTGGCTCGCGTCTTTTCTTCTTTAGAATAGCCAGTAATAGCGTTTGTGTCTAATTATCCCATTTACTACATCGCGAAGCATTACTTTAACATTTTATTGTGGCAGCAAAGCAGTTTACAAAGATGTGCATCAATCAACAATCAATCCAATCTATATCACAAAGGCTAATAAAGCAAGTATTTTTCTGTTAGTAGCACATTTCATAAGAGAACAGCTTGGCATGTTGAGGTCATTCCAGCTGCTGGTGAGGTTACTGTGTAAGGCAGCTGGTCCTCTTGTCTTCAACAGCTACTCTGGAGACTGCTCATTCATTCTGGAAAACAGTAAGAATATGTTGATAAAATGAAAATGTATACACTTTAATTAACAAAAAATAATATACATAAGCTCTGAACATAAAATTACAACCTCATCCTTGCACTCGGGAACATTTGTGCATTGTCTTCTCTCTATTTGTGTTTCCAAACCCTCACAGTTAACATATGGATCCCCTGCAAAAATACTGCGGTCTTGGGAACTATAGGAGATAAAGAAAACCAAAGAAAACTGACTGATAAACAACGCACAATCTACAGTATGAATGTAATGAAATTGCACACCTATGATTTATTATAGACGATGTCTTATTTCAGTTAGTAGCATGAGATGTTTTTTCTCCTACCGGTATTTAGAGATGTCAGCAACACACTTTCTTTCTCTTGTTTGTTCAGAATATCGCCCACAGTAAGGTTTGCAATAACTCCACTCACTCCACTCTGACAAGACGCCCGTCACTGTACACAGTCAGAGAGTTATTTGTAACTTTATACCTCCAATACCTAAGACGCCCTTCACTGGACACAGTGGTACCTCCAATACCTTACACCTGCGATGCTTTGGAAAATCCTAATTTTGTCTGGAACTAGGAAAAACCATCCTCTAATATCATCATTCACAATATGTAGAGATTATACAATTTGTTTGAAGTGCACTAATCTTAAACACTCACTTTACAAAATGTGACACAATTTGATGCTAAACAATAAAAATGAGCATGCTTTGTATTTATGTAGCTTATGCTGCGTGGCTGCGCCTGAATATGCCTACTTCAACACTATTTATAGTATGCGAAAAACAGTACGGCAAAAGAGTATGTCCAAATTCATAGTATGCAAAAAACGGTAGGCAAAAAGTACCTGAATGACCTACTACCTCTCTTGAGATTCTGAAGTAGGCATCCAATGGACACTTTACTGTCCCATGAAACCACAGAAGAGGATTTGTGAATGGCAGTGAAGGCTGGTAGGTCACGTGACAGTGACAACATTGCAGAGGTAGTATGTCCTAATTTAATTCATACTACCCGTATTCATTCTATACAGAGCATACATTTTTTTGTCGTAAAAGTGAGCTTTAAACTAAATCTATTGCGTACTAGACGGAATGCCATTTCGGACACAGCTATGATTTTTCTTTGCACTCACTGTCACAGTCGCTAATGTCATAGCAGTTGCCATGTTGAACAATCTCTCCTTCACAGACGCTTTCATTGTGTTTTCTATCAACACAGTCCCTCTCTCTCCTTCGGATTCCCTCCCTGGTATTGCATTTGATTTTTCTAGTGGAAGGAGGTCTACATGGACTCCACTCACTCCATTCAGTCCACATCCCATTTACTGACACAAAAAAATGAGAGAGAAAAATGTTTAACGTTAAACAATCGATTCTTTTTTGTCTGTTTAGATCAATCGTGTCACTCTACTTACCCGGACAGGGGACAGCAATGATGCAGACACCAGTTTTTTGCTCTTCACCTCGGCACTGTCTTCCACCATATGCGGGTTTAGGAGAATCACACATCCGTCTTTGAGTCTGCTGGCCCACTCCACACGTCACAGAGCAGGGTGTGGAACCTGTCCAAGCGCCCCAGTTTCCATCAACTGTGGAGCAGAGATATAAAGCTTTGGTTTCTAAAAACCTCTTTTATGTTAGGCTGTTTTATAGAAGACAATATTGTATATTACCTAGGCAGAAAGGTCGTCCGCTGCAAGGACGGCCGTCTGTGTCGGAGCCTTTGCAGTCATTGCCACGTGGAAGCACAGATGGAGGAGGGTTGGTGCATGTCCTTGTACGAAGCTCTTTTTCAGGTTTGCGTCCTTCATAAAGACAAGTAACTGGACAGGGACCCCAATTTCCCCAACTGGACCACCCGCCATGAGCTAGACATCAAATGAGAACATGTTTTGAATTTTCAGTATCTTTAGTAAGTAAAAAAGAGAGAAAACGACTTACTCGGACAGATTATTTCAGTGGAGCAATTGGTGGTTTCTTCCTCTGCACCGCTACAGGAGCCCCCACATTGTGGAATGGGTTTAGAGCATGTTCTTCGTCTCTTTCTCATTCCATTGCCACATGTGACTGAACATAGCTGCCATTCCTCCCACTCTGACCAGCCACCTTCAACTGGACAATATATATACAGAAACATGAGAAAGGACATGGAAACCTTTATGTTGAAATGTAACAATTGCTTAGTGTTCTTTTTACCTGGACAGCAATCTTTTTTCACACATGGTTTAGTTTGAACTTTTTCTAGTTTTTCAGGGTCTGCACAATCACCAATTCCATAACAAGACCTTCGCCTTTGGCTGACTCCCTCTGTACAACTCACCGAGCACTCGCCCCAGCGAGTCCATTCAGACCACACCGGCCGCCTGGAGGTCAACAATCAACATACAAGACATTTTTAAGGGATATGCTGTGCGCATCATTTGAGCTCACTCATTTCAGTTCAGCTAATTCAGCAGCCGGAAGAGTTACATTATCTGAAAGGTAAAATGGTGATTGGTGAAAATCTCCAATGTATTTTCTTTTCCTAAAAAATGCAATACTATTTATAAAGGTTTCCACATAAAAGACCATTAACATTGCATTATTTTAAAGTTGCGATGTAATGGAAGTAACGACAGATCATCTCTGCCATATTGTGACATACATCAAAATGTAACGGATTATAGAAAAAGTTCAAATACATCAGTTGATTGGATTTTGAGATGTGGGCGTTGCACTCAAAAATTCATACAAACAGACGGTTGAGATGGTGTGGGATTTCAGTGGACTAAATGACTGAAGAAGTCAGCAGAAAGAAGTCTGTCATTTTCATTTTTACTGAAAGATTATGACATTTTATTTAAAAATAAAAAAGAAACTTGCATGGATGAATGAATTTTCAAGACCTATAACATGCATTTACCAATAACAGATGCATTTTCATTTCATGCTGATTTATTTAAAGTGAAAATGTCTGCATGTTATAAGCTTTAAAGAAAACGTAAACTTTATTAAGAAATAGTAAATATGAAGTAGTTCTTCCATTTTAAAATGAACATCTGTTTTTTCAATCTAATAAACAGCAATGAAGCTCAATGTGACATTTATCTGTTTTTGGACAAGCATCACATCATTGAAACTCACCCACAGGACCTACAAACGCCATCTGCTTCTTCGTAGCCATAGTTGGTGTTCAAGCAACAGTCATCTTTTTTAACTTGACCCAAAAGACCACTACATTTCCCAGTGGACAGGGTAAATGATGAAAAACAGTCCACCATCTGTGAAACTTCAGAAACACACTGAATTAATTAAAGAATGAAATATTTATTACACGTTTTGCCTGGTATTATTGCCATGGCACAGATGATCAGGATACATTAATATTAAAAACATTTTGTTTTGCACAATTCAGTTGTTTAAGGGATTTACTAACTATTTATAATGTACAAAAACAGATAATTTACCAAAAAAAAAAAAAGATAATTTGAAAGTCGGTACGGTATTTGAGAAAAAGTCAGTCAGCCATTAATATTTTTGCTTAATATTTATGTAGATATGACTGAATATTTATATGTAATCACAAAACATTTCCAACCTGATTGCTGGACATAAATCCCAAGGAGCACAATCCCCCACAAGATCAGATTCATGGCTGAATCAGTGTGACAGAAATGCTTTCTGAAAGTAGAAGGACTTGTAAATAAAATAACTGCAAGTAAACACTGTAAAATTATGACTAGTCAAACAGTATACAAAAACTGAAACTGCAAACAAATGTAGGTGTGGGTTATTGAGTGATACAAATTAATTGATAAATTGATCATACAAATTAAAGGTTCAAATTCTAATGTATTAAGTTCATACATTACGAATTCAATATTTTAACCAAAGATTTAACCACTTACCTTACACACTTCCCTTTATTGTGACAGTTTAAGAGACGAGTGGTTTTGTTTCACCCTGTCTAGCTGCCTCAAATGTGACTTACAAAAAATTTAGAGAGATGGTTATGTAAACAGGAATTATTCATTGTGAAACAGGTTAACCAGCTTCCCTTATTCGAAAATGATTTCGCAGATTCATCAGCATTACTTGCTGGTTTGTAAAAGAATAAAATAGTTTCAGTTCCACCCCTTCAGCAGTTCAGGGGTGCCTTTATCTATTGGTAACAGTGTTGCCAGACGTACGATAATTATCGTATTTGTACGATCATTTTTTATCTCTGTACGATGTACGATCAATAATGGAAAAAAAATCCCATAATGTACGATAATTTCATTATCAAATGAAGTAGTTGTAGTCATAGGGCTTCTATATTCATACACGAAATCGACTCGTTACAGACACTAATTGAGCACATGCACACCTCAGAGTGTGTTTAGAATGCAGGAGGGTGCCCTGCTTTAAAGACAACGAGTACTGTTGCGGTCCATGACGGCAAGAACACCCTCAACTTGTCAACATCTGGCAACACACAGGCTTCCGATGACAGCGGCTCAGATGTGGAGTTAACAGCTAAAGTCTGTCTACACTGGACGCGACAAAGCGAGTGTTAAAAATCATATTAAGACGCCATAAATAGAACGAGGCATCCGTTTACTGTCGGGGATGTGTCGTGTCGTGTCGCATCCAGTGCAAACAGTCACTGATTATAATGGTTTCTATTAGGGAGGCCGATACCGATAACAGAAAAAATGAGCATTTATCGGCCGATACCGATATGTCGTGCATCCCTAGTTTCTATAGTATTTTGTCACACTGCTCGCGTCCAATGTAAACACGGTACGCCTAGTTATCTATTGTGGTAATTTGCAGGTCGTGTCAAAAAGTTGTTGGTTTAGATAAATAGCTGTATTCTGTACGTTTGACTCGTGTACGATCATTTTCTTCCAAATACGATAATTTTGAGCTTCTGGTACGATACTTGGACATTTCCAATCTGGCAACACTGATTGGTAACGACGGTAACAAACATTTGGTTGTTATAGGGTAAATAGCAAACTAATATCAAAGTTCACGAGAAATTAACATTAAAAATCATTGTTATGTGTCAAATCTTTAGACTGTTATGCTTGGGCCTGAAATATCTTCCACTCTGATATTTATTTATTTATGCATGTATGTATTTATGTTTGTTTGTTCGCACGGACGTGTAACGGTTTTAACATGATTACTGCCAAATGTTCTCAGGCCTCACGTCCGTTTTCTCACCAAGTGTCAGTGACTTTTGTATGTAGGCCCTATGTTCGTGTTTTTTTGGTTGTTGTTTTTTTACAGTTAAGCAATATCAGAGGAAGAGGGCTGTTTTACCGAACATGAGATTGCAAATTTGAAATGTATTTATTTTATACAGTTCAGAAAGAAGTTGTTAATATTAAGTGACTTACATTTTAGACACAGTAGCCTGTTGTCTGTTTTGCTCTAACGTTATATCTCCAACGAAAATAGTTCAAAAGCAAGTAAGCAGAAACCTTGCGCATCTCCGAGCAGCACAGATGGTCGATTCCTCATTGATGACTAATTCAATAACGACTACTGGAGGTTTTAGTTTTATATATAAACTATATAACTACAGTTAAACATAATTTATTTTCCCAACATAACTTTTTAAAAATATTAATATTTTTTATATTTAATATTTTAATACATGTTAAAAATTTTATATTTAAAACATAAATTTTATAACATTATTTATGCAATTATAATTGTTTTAAGAGCATTCATGCCACCCTTGAACGGCATTAAACAGTCTGTGTAAATAAATCTGATGCCACTGAAGATGTTTATTCAAAATATCTTAAATGGCAGCTTACATTGTCGTGTTTGCAGTGCCATGGGTTCAGCACAGCCAAAAAAGGAAAAAGACTGCTACATGAAATGAGAGGTTTGAGGTTTTTCGAGCTGCATATTGCACAACCATTTTTTTTTAAATGTATGGTGCAATCACATTAAGGTTCTTAGCGGTTATGCACTAAAATATCTATATAAGTATGGTCATGTGGAATCTGAAAGCACCACAAATTTCTGCTGTATGGTACGCCTGTGACTCACAAACTAGAAACTACACATCATGATACATGCATGATATTGTGTGAAATATTTGATTTGTGTGAATTTTATTATGCTTTATGTTACAATAGGTGACAATAACATATTTCACATGTTATCAAAACAGCATTGCAAGCTACGGAACATGTTACCCGTTTCTGATGCAGAAAAGCTAGTTCATGCATGCATGACCTCAAGACTGGACTATTGTGCTGGACTAATGCACTGCTAGGTTGTTGTCCTGCATCTTGAATGAACAAGCTACAGGTAGTCCAAAATGCAGCTGCTGGAGTCCTTACCAGATCAAAAAAAATTATCAAGAAAAATATGATCATATTACCTCAATTTTACAGTCTCTGCACTTGCTATAGGTATACCTATTAAATTCTATAGATAGGCCTACAAAACATTACTACTTACTTATAAGGCCCTAAATGGTTTAACTCCTGTAACTAGTCTTCTATCATGCTACAATCCATCAGGTCGCAAAACTCTGACCCAAACTCTGGAATAGCCTTCCTGATAATGTTCGGGGTTCAGACACACTCTCTCTGTTTAAATCTAGATTAAAGACACATCTAATTAGCCAAGCATTCACATAATGTATCTCACAACCTTGTACTTGTTATATCTGATCAAATGCACATTAGCATTCTTTTGTTTGGGTTGAACAGCAGGAAAGCTATTTGTTCTCTGTTTGCTTCTCTTTTTCTGCTAAGGGATTGGCATCCCGAGGTAACTAGGAATTAGGCGAAACAAGCTTCGGTCTGGATCCAACCCTTGCAGAGATCTGAGATGACCGAACACCTGAGAAGAGATAATCCCAACCCCTCAGAGGACCTCAGATGATCCCAACCCTGAACCAACATACAGAACTCCAGATTATGCTATAAATTTGATCGCAACATATAATCATTGTGTTCACTGTCTGTTTGACTACATGTCATTAACATTTCTGCCATGTGGACATCACTTTGACATAGTCACCACTGATAAGCTACTTAAATATGAAGTAGTAACTTTAATACATTTTCTGTAAAGCTGCTTTGCAACGATTTGTATCGTGAAAAGCGCTCTACAAATAAACATTAATTGAATTGAAGTGCATGCTTAAATCCATTTAGACTGCGACTGCGCTGATCAAAGGCATGATGGGAAACGACTGACTGACATACAGCTTAATGCTCATTGGTTCAGACAACCGTGATGCTGCGTTCTCTTCTAAAATGTTTTATTTTTTTTCTGATTTCATGTGATTATGTATTTAAATTATGAATTAATCTTCCCAAACACAATAACAGTGCGATCTCTGTGAGATATGTGATTGTTGTCATATTTCCATAAAAATCTAAAATACATGTTTATATTAAAGTAAAAATAGATGATAAATACGCCTTTCGTATGGAAATAAATAGCAAGCACGTTGAGTGTCTTGTTCATCATATTTATTTTCATAAAAGCAATTATATCACGTTTATTGGCAACACAGCACATGAGTGTGAATAACGCGATATCTGCCTTTGATCTCGTTGGTATCTGTTCCACTTCGAGAGGTCAGAACTGTCCGTCTTGACTGCGCTTATTTCACTCCTCCCCTCACTGCAGCCGCCTACTCTCACCAACATTTCAGGCGAGGCGAGGCGCATCTCAAACAAGCCTAATATCTCCCTTGGTGATGCATGATTACATTTAACTTTAGTTCATCAGCTGTTTACTGTTAGACTCTGATCTAATGGCCCCATCTACAGGAGCACTTTGGAACTTATTATTAGTATTAATGTATTAAAATGAGCTTGTTTGTTATCATTTAACAATGTTTATTAACATACATGGAATTTTCCAGTAGATCAGAGCATAGAGTAACTAGCCCGTTTTGGAACGGTTTCATCCCTCGCGGGAAATAACATTTATGATTCATACAGCAGCATTAATATTCATCTATTTCCTACTGGCTGAATCTAGCCACCTTGTATTACCTAACATTCACGCCATGCTTTTAGCTGTCAAACACACAACCGCCTGTAAGACCTAGAAGCTGTCATTGGACAAACGCTTATCACGTGATTAGGCCATACATCAAATCCTACAGTCTATATCAAACCGCGGTGAGGGACATTTATTACACTCAAGCTGAAAAATCGACTATAGACGTGAATTGTTCTACGCGTATTTAGTTATATTCACATTTTTATATACAGTTTGAATACCGCTGTAATTGGTCAAATTGAGGTCGATAATTTGTTTTGCGCTTTATTCTCAGTGACCTCATGGACTACTGTGGGCCGAAGAGCGACCCCTTCAGGCGAAATAATCAAGAATACGCGCATCTTTTCTAGTTCCTTCACTTCTGTCAACCCTGACAACCGAGTAATCAAAGGGAATGCAATTACTAGACCAGATTGAGCAAAAATTGGTGTATGAATAACAGTGCGATGATCATCGCTTAATCCGTTTTCTGATTGGATTTTAAAACAGAATGTATATAACAGAAATATGAAATGAAAAAAGCCCGTATTTGGTATCTTAAACCTATGTAACTTAGCCGTAGTTATTTTACCGGGAGAAATCTGAAAGCGTTTAACGTTACAACAAAATAAAAAACAAAAACCTCAGTGACCTCATGGACTACTGTGGGCCGAAGAGCGACCCCTTCAGGCGAAATAATCAAGAATACGCGCATCTTTTCTAGTTCCTTCACTTCTGTCAACCCTGACAACCGAGTAATCAAAGGGAATGCAATTACTAGACCAGATTGAGCAAAAGTTGGTGTATGAATAACAGTGCGATGATCATCGCTTGATCCGTTTTCTGATTGGATTTTAAAACAGAATGTATATAACAGAAATATGAAATGAAAACTAAATCAGAGAATACTGTCAAGAGTCAGAAATAAATCATGTTTTCAGGAATACAATGTTATATAAAATAAATAAATTATATATGAATAAATCCCTCTGTAAAAACTTCAGAATAAAGCTAAGTACTACTGAAGTGGAGTTATTTAGGATATTATCAATGGTTTTTCCTGTGGTGTCTTGCCTTAAAAACAAGGATGAAGCAACTGAGAGGTGCAGACACTGGAATTCATGTCTGTCAAAACCTCCGCACACTGACTCATTTAGTTCCTCTGTGCGGGTCGCCTCTAGCATGCAGCTTCAGGACTATTCAGATAAGTTGAGAACCAGAACGACTGGTTGCTGACAAGTCTGAACAGTGGCTCAAAGCATTTCTGATCGCTTCATTTACTGTGCGTGCCATGTGTATAAGTTAACGTAAAGCCTGCACATATACGGTAGTGATGTGTTTTTTTCATGTTATCCAGTGTGGTTCAGTAACAACTGAGACGTTTTTTTTAAAAATTGCATTGTCTTAGTTTGTCACATTGATGTGGCTACTGCGTAATCCTCTTGTCAGAATCCACGGATTACAAACACAGTCTGTTTGGTCGGGGTCTCTATCCTCCATATGACCAAACACTCACATCTGTTATCAATGTTCTCCATGCTGAGAGCTATGATGGATGTGACCTTATTCATCCAATGTCTAATAGTTTTGTCCCTCATGTTGTTCCAAAATGGTATGCTTTACTGTACAACTGTGAACAATGAAAGTCAATGTGATTCGATGTTGTTTAGACTCCAGATTTCTTTAAAATATATATTTTTCTTTGTGTGTGTGTTCCCCAGAAGGTTTGGAAAGACTTGAGGGTGAATAAACGATGACAGGATTTTCATTTTTAGGTAAACTATCTCGTTAAGACATTCTATAAACACCTTGTAGTCTGAGGAAGTACACTGCTTAGTGCTTACCAGATGAAACACAATATATCTTGACCTTTGTGTTGACCGATTGTTTTTTTTGTTTGCTCATGCAAATGGGTCATCGTGAGTGAGTGCATGGATCTCTTCAGTATTTTACAAATAGCATTTATTCAGGTCTTAGTGTTTGACATGGCTCATTGCCCAGCTGTTGTTCTCAGTTAGGATGTAAGTTATGTGACCTGTGCTTAACATACATGGGCACAGTCAGTTCTGTGTCTCTTGAGGAAGGAAGATCACGATTATTCTTTCTCTTTTCATTCCGTTTTGATACACCATTCTTGTTTAGGTGACCTGATTATGTAGGTTTTATAACACCGAAGTCTTTTGCTAGATCTATTTCTATTGGTCATACAATCTTCCCACAGCTGCTTTCTTTTCAGGGTTATCTTATCTTTTTAAGTAAACAACCTAGCAGCGTCTCATAATGGATTTGTCACCTCTCACCCTGTATGTGTAGACTTAATATACCACAGACCTGTAATTGCTGATGGCACAGTTTGCATCTGACGCCCTCAAAAAGATAAAGGTTGTGTAATCGGAAGTGGTGAATGAATGAAAGGCCAAAAAAGACAAAAGCTACTTTCTGACTCTACATTTAAAGATTCTCTTTTCCTGAAAGCATTTGAGCCAGGCCTTAAAAAAGATTTACATTTCATGTGGCTAACAGAGTGCAACGGTAACCGCCCACTTTTTCAGCAGGCTTGGTTTTGCAGTATTTTCACATTCATTTTCTTCATAGGCATTTAAAAAAAAAGAGAGAGAGACCAACCAGCCAGCTCTGGAGCATAGACACTTTACAAACTGGAAGCACAAAAGAAGGCATTTAAGAGGCTTTTATAAGGGTATGATCTACTCATCAAAGGAAGCACTGCAATTGATGTAATTGAATCAAAATACCAAATACTGCAATATAAAACTATTAACTTGCATTTTTTTTTACATACATCTTTACATACACTACTGTTCAAAACTGTCAATTTTATGTATTTGAATGTCTCACCGAGGCTGCATTTATTTAATAAAAAAATACAGTTAAAATGAGCAGTAATAATATAGTAATGGTAATATTAGTAATAATATATAATAGTAATATTGTGAAATATTAATAAAATTTTATATATATATATATATATATATATGTCACATGGTCATTATTCTAATATGCTGATGTGCTCAAGAGACATTTCTTATTATTAGCAAAGTTGAAATTGTGTATATATTATTGCTTAACGTTTTAGTGGAAACTATGATGCATCAGGATACTTTTATTAATAGAAAAACCGCCTTCATTTGAAATCTTTTGTAATATTTTAAATGTTTTTACTGTCTCTTTTGATCAATTTAATGTGGTCTTGATGAAAAAGTTTTTGTTTGTTCAAACTCAGTATCTTTATGAGGAAAATTATTACATTTTTTTACATACACAACCCTCTTTTGCAGTATATGTTTTGAAATATCAGACTCAGCACATGAAAAATCTGTATTAAGAAATTGTTTTTTTTCCTGCAGTGTGAACAATGCCTTGCTGTGCTTTGAAAATCTTCATGATAATTTTTTTCCCTTTAATTTTATTTGAGTCAGCAGAGAGGTAACGGGGGTGAGGTGGAGTTAGGAATGATACGAGCAGTACTGGATCTCAGGTCAAACTCAGGTCATCCATGTAATCTCTGGAGCATGTGCACTACACACCAGGTCACTTCACCAGCGATGATGGTTATATTCTGATAGCGTGTTGTATTGAAGCACCATTGCAATAATTCACACCTGTTTACTTGTCTTTTGTCTTTTCAGAGGCAATGTCACGTGATGGATGGTTATGAGATTTAGCAGCTATACAGGAGAACCATGGAACAGGTTGAGCAACCTACCTCAGAAATTAAATGTGACGGCCCAGGAGATGTTGCAGCAGCCCAGGAGCCCCTCGTGTTCACAGGAGTTACGGAGGGCCAGTCGTCTCCGCGGTCAGACTTGAGCCCTGTCCAGATTCTTGAAGACTCAACATGGATGGAGTCTGCATCCTCAGACTGTGGAGGGATGTCAGACCTACAGGAGCCAAGCTCAGCATCGGGTGAGGAGGTGGAGGGCAGCGAGACGTCTGATGCCAAAGGATTAGAGGTCTCACTCAGCAGCAAGGGATCGTGGGGGGGCACTCTACAGAATGGAGATGGGAAACCACTGGAGAGTCCTCAACAGAATAGTGACACTCCTGTAACAGCTCAAATGTTTTCAGGTAAAACTGCGCTTACACATCAGAGCCAAGTATTATGACATCCTGACAGACATATTTTTAGGGTTAAGTGGGGTGAAAAAATCTGAATGTATCATATTTGATACATAGCTTTCAAAGGCTTCTACATCATTAATACAATCAGTGTATTTCTAAAAAAACAAATTTATGTTATTATTGATATTGAATATTTACTGTATTTATGGAACTATGCATACTTCATTTGTACTTTATATTTCATCATGTTTATATATATATATATATATATATATAATGGACAGCAAAACATAAATATATTTTATTAATAAAACTATATTTATTACTATTATATATGTTATTATATTAATGTAATTATTGTTTATATAGTATTTTTATGACTTATTCATGACCTGGTTTTATCCTTTGTTGGCTTTGAAAACAACATTAATAGGAGATTAAAATCAATAAATCAATAGTAAAATATAGAAGAGAATTGTTTTCTAACATTTCAATAGACATTCATTGTCAGGATTTCTGATGTTAAAATAAATGTAAATAAATAGTAATATTTTATCCATAAAATATATACTTTTGCAGTGCTCTGATAAGAGATGCTTTAAAACACTTCTTTCTGTGTCTGTCTCACATTTATAGATCCATTACAGACCCCCTCTCTCTCACTGTCAGACCAGTTACGGCTGGGTCGGGATGACCCCAGTAGTATGGGCCTGAACGTTGAGTGCCGCATATGTGGAGATAAAGCCTCAGGATTTCATTATGGAGTTCATGCTTGTGAAGGCTGCAAGGTAATTTTGCTGAACTTGTCCAAATTACTACAGTCAAGGTTTTTCACAAACCGTGGGTGGATTTGTGGCCTAAAATAAACAGACATCTATAATATACCAATATTAAAGGTGCCATAAGCAATACTATCTAACATAACACTGAAATAGATGTCTTGAGAAATCACATCTGGCTCTGTAAACAGCCAAAACTGCGGGGGGTTTTCAGACACCACAATCAGAAACCCGGTCTGCATGTGAATTGACATGATTTTGGAGGGTTTTTGTGTTTGAAGGGATGAGGCAGTCTAATTCAAGACTAATTTTAGCGAAATGACTGAAATCTCTTACAGCATCTTTAATAAAACCACTCTGTTTCACTGGGCTTCCTAATGCTTTAAAGTTACGTTTCTGTGGTGAAATAATTCAGCAATCCAAGCGCATATTTGCCTTGCTGTTTTTCAGTGAGCAACTGTCATCTTTTTTTAAAGGGGTTTTTCAGACGCACCATTCGTATGAAGCTGGAGTATGAGCGGTGTGAGCGTGCCTGTAAAGTCCAGAAAAAGAGCCGGAACAAATGCCAGTACTGTCGCTTCCAGAAGTGCCTGGCATTGGGCATGTCACATGATGGTGAGCAGCCTGCATACAACCACAATTTAAAGCATTCAGAATTTTGACTCATTTAATATGCAAACTGATTATAGAGGAATAATTCACCCAAAAATGAAAATTTGCTGAAAATGTACTCACCCTTAGGCCATATAGATGAGTTGCAAACAGCTGATAAAAACATCCAATTATCCATAAGTAATCCACACGGTGCCAGTTCATCAGTTAACGTCCTGTGAAGTGAAAACCTGTGTGTTTGTTAGAAACATATCCATCATTAGTGTGCTCAACTTTACACCACTGTTTTATCAGCTGTTTGAATTCTCATTCTGACGGCACCCATTCATTTTGTCTTTTCCGATGATGAAACAAACTCATCAGCATATTAGAGGGTCTGAGGGTGGGTACATTTTCAGAAAATTTTCAACAGTTCATTTAATAGTCATAATCAGCAACTAATATTCCAGTGTTTATAAATTGTTGCTTTATTTTGAAATGTGTGCTGAGTTATGTTGTGATAAAGGGAGCTTGTTTTTGTTTCTTTGCCTCAGCGATCAGGTACGGACGTATGCCAGAGGCGGAGAAGAAGAAGCTAGTGGCAGGGCTCCTCGCTGGGGAGAAACTGCAAAGCTCTAGTGGAGCTGACCTCAAAACACTGGCCAAGCATGTCAACACATCCTACCTGAGGAACCTCAACATGACCAAGAAAAAAGCACGGAGCATCCTCACGGGCAAGACGAGTTGCACATCGGTATGCGCTCTGCTTTTAGTGAGATGCCACTGACAATTTCAGTTTTCTCAAAGTCTAAGGATGCATGTTATTGAAGTTCCGGCAGATACGGCAGATTGTTTGTTTATTTATTTGTACACAAAATAGTATATGATTGATTTGTAGTTATTCCAGATGTTTTTAATTGTTCTCATTTCATCTCCAGCCTTTTGTGATCCATGATATGGACTCACTGTGGCAGGCAGAAAACGGGCTGGTCTGGAACCAGCTTAATGGAGCACCACCCAACAAAGAGATCGGGGTCCATGTCTTCTACCGCTGCCAGTGCACTACAGTTGAAACTGTGCGAGAGCTCACAGAGTTTGCCAAAAACATCCCTGGCTTTGTGGATCTATTCCTTAATGATCAGGTGAGAATGATCCATGTTACTTTACTACCTTGTAAACCGTTAAATCTATTGTTAGTGGTTTATTCTTTTCAAGTAGTGACTGCTAGGATTGATGTTTTTTTTCCCCCTCATTAGTTAAAAATGTATTATACATTAATTAAATATTGATGCATATTCTTCCACTAAATTCATCACCCACTTTTCCTCTCAGGTAACGCTGTTAAAATATGGAGTCCATGAGGCCATATTTGCCATGCTCCCATCGCTCATGAATAAAGACGGGCTGCTGGTGGCCAATGGGAAGGGCTTTGTGACGAGAGAGTTCCTGCGTAGTCTACGCAAACCTTTCAGCGAGATCATGGAGCCCAAATTTGAGTTTGCGGTGAAATTCAATGCCTTGGAGCTGGATGACAGTGACCTGGCTCTGTTTGTGGCAGCCATCATACTGTGTGGAGGTAAGGCCGTGGTGTTTGTTTGATCAGTATGTTTTCAAATGTCCCTTGTTGTTGTTCATATTCTTTACATCCACAAATGAGAACCGCATTTGCGACCAAAAATATTAATTTGCGAGTTAACTTTTTGCTGAGGTCGCCACTGGTGACTATATAAGTGTACATGTTATGACTTAAAAATGTGCCTTTTTTCCGGATTGTTTTAAGATCACATCTTTTGTTATGTTGACGTAATAAAGCGAGACCATGCGCATCAAAGTTTTAGTGGAAAAAAAGAGTTTCAAACAGTCCTCATCTCTGCCGAGCGCCATCGACGGCACATCTGCTAAAAGCAGCTCCAGTTGTGCAGCATGAGAGAGAGATCGAAAATGACGGAGACATGCGAAGTACAAGTGCAGAAAAGCAGAATCTATTTCATGCACAACTTGAACAAACTACAACAGGTAAAGCTGTCAGCTGTGTGGATATTATTATTCTCATTTATAATCGATATGGCTTTTTGTTTTCAAGATCTTTAATCTATGCTGTTCTGTTAATGTGTGAACTTCATATTATTTGTAGTGCACTTGCCGTACAATAAATCG
Source organism: Sinocyclocheilus grahami (assembly GCF_001515645.1). Classification (NCBI taxonomy): domain Eukaryota; kingdom Metazoa; phylum Chordata; class Actinopteri; order Cypriniformes; family Cyprinidae; genus Sinocyclocheilus; species Sinocyclocheilus grahami. The sequence continues at coordinate 116,956 of NW_015505563.1, read as the reverse complement.
CATTAAGCTTTGTTACTTTTTAATAAACAAAGTAAGGTAACGGCTTTAAAATCCTGCCAAATTCATAATGAAATTCAAACAATAAATAAGTTTTGGCTCTCCTTAATGTAGCATGATCAATATCGCTTTAGCGCGTCTTAAGTGGCACGTGAACTTATCATATCTTTCTCTTTACTACTATAACATGAATGAACATCAAAAAGTATTTTATAAGATAGCCTACAGTACAACTTACTCAAATGTCTCATGTAATCGCTCATTCAGTGTTTCAAACTGCGGAAAAAAAACAATGCCACGTAACAATCATTTACCTCAGATTAACCATTCTGCGTCCATATCATCAGTCAGCTAGAAAAAATAAATATAAAGAGGTTGATGTTGACATTATGGTCCATGACATTGCCACAGATTCTGTGTAATAAACAAGTCTTTGACTGTATATAGTTCTCAAGTTGGAAAAGACGTTTAGTTCACACTTTGTGAACCTTAGTTCCCAGGACATCTACAAGATGGATTAAAATGCTGATAAAGACATAAAAAGATGAGACATAAACACATGACAGTATGACTGTGTTAAATAAATAAATAAATAAAACACGTTTATTCTGTGGCACCTAAAAAAATAATTTGGCGCCTAGTTTTGTTTCTTATAGGAGCCAATGGCTCCTTCAGTTTATTTTTTGTCTGGAGCCCTGTCAGGAAAATAGCTAAAGAAGAAAATGGAAGCTAAACATTGTTTCTCTTTGCTCTAGATCGTCCTGGGCTGATGAACGTGAAGCAAGTTGAACAGATGCAGGATGGCATCCTGCAAGCTCTGGACCAACATCTTCAGGTGCACCACCCTGACTCTCCTCATCTGTTCCCCAAACTGCTCCAGAAGATGGCTGACCTCAGACAGCTGGTCACAGAGAACGCCCAGCTGGTTCAGATGATCAAAAAGACTGAATCTGAGACCTCCCTCCACCCGCTTTTACAGGAGATCTATAAAGACATGTACTGACGTGCAAGGACCTGACTGAAGAAGGGACTTCAGTTTCCCTCCTGAACGGAGAGAGTGCACACATCTTAATGGCGCTGCGGTGCCCTTGGTTTTTTTTAAATGAATTTTTGTAAAGGACTTTTACAATTATTGACTTTGAATACTGACATTTTCTCTGATTTTTGCGGAGTGTTTTTTATTTAAAACTCAAGGACGCAGAACATCTAGTCACCGTTTACTACTACGACCGTCATGTTATTCTTTATTTGCTTGATGAGGGCTAACACCTTTACAAGTTGTCTTTTCCATCATGGTTTTTGGTTTGCAAGTGATATCTAGTATGTTTCTTTGAGGAGATCAGAGCACAGTCAAGCTCTTGTAATGCCACTTACTGTATGTGTTTGTAGGGCTTTTATTTTGTAGTTCTTTTTTCCTCTGTTTGATTTTGCACTTTTACTAAAGTAAAAGGTAGACTCCACACAAAACTGTACAGCAGTCGGTTATATTATTTTGGAATTATGTTACTTTGTCGAGGGTGTTGTTTTCAGCGTCAGCTGCATCACTTATGGTTTACCAAACTAATTAAGTGTGTGAAAAATTATTAAACATTTTAATAATAAACAGTTGGAGTCAATGAATAACCGTTTATAGCCGGTGCAATCTTGGATTTCACGAGTAATTTAAATGTTGCAAGGCATAGTAACGAATCGTTCTTTTCGAATCTTTTCAATGAATCAGATTCATTTGTGAGTCGAATTGAATCAGTCCGTTCGGATCTCGAGTCATATTGAACAGAGAACCGATTTATCAGAGCTTATTTTAATAAATTGTATATTATTATATTTAGTTATATTTATCATTATATTTAGTATTCATTATTTAGGTTCATGGACATATAAAATTACAACAGACACTCATAATAAAAATTAATATGAAGGAAAGTATCGCGTTATGACGCAATTGCTCCATACAAGAATCGCTAAATTGATCATCTGAACCTATTTGTACTGTTTTCCAAAAACAAAACAAAATAACACCTAGAGGAAAATTCTTTTGGAACTCTATTATTGATAATATTAATGGGAAGACTGCTTGGTTAATTCCCTTTAAATATTGTATCAATAACAAAACTAAAAAAATACATTTTAAAATGTTGCATACCATCTACCCTGTTAAATCGATAATTTCAAGATACTCTGATATTGATGATTTAAGCTCCTTTTGTAAAAATGATAATTTATTCATATTGCTGGCAACATTTTATATACATAAACAAAAATGCTTAAATTCATCCCCAATATTTAAGGTATTTTTAGTGGAATTTGATTGTTTTATATCTTCTCTGAAATTGTTAAAAAACAAAAAGTCATTAACATGTTTAAAATATTATGACATTATTTTCAGTTCCCGTTACTAATTAATGTCACACTTTGTATAGCACTGACTGTCTTATGCTATGCTCTGTTTGTTATTTGTTCTATTTTCATTAATAAAAAATATATAAAAAAATTTGATAATCTGATTGTGTTCGAAAGAACTGTTTGCTGGAATTGATTCGGACCCTCACTGGGCATCACGTTTTAAGATGCCTCCCTGTCAATCACACGGCCAAATGGGGAGGCCCCGCCCAACAATTATAAAAGTGTGCATGCCATTAGCCATCCATCAGGCAAAGAGGGACAAGCGCAAGATGGAAAGGGACGCACAATCATCCAAAGGCCCAGGAGACAGCAGTGCAGTTTGTAGGTGGGTATATACTTCAGCTCTTAGCATTTGCACTAGTGTGCAGATCAGTAGTTGTTGGTTTGTTGCAGTGCCACCAAGCAAACAATTAGGGGGAAGAGATATGTTATGACAAAGATCTGAGTTTATATAAATTGTGAGAACCAAGTCTCGTTTGTATAGATGTCACCCTCCAAACTCGCTGTTTATTCTATAGAAAAGTCACGGGCGTCCCTGGTTGGTCAGCGCGCGTTCTGCGTGACGTGGGTCTCCAGCGCTTCACTCTCTCTCACCAACTCCTCGATCCGTTTACTCACTCCAACAACTGCATTAAAGCAAGTTCTTTGGAGGATCTAAAAATGGATCGGTATCGCACACCTTGTAGACAGTCGAGAAAAGGCAGCTCAAACGTGGAAAGAGAAGTCTGCAGGTAGTTCCGTGTTTTTGACTGGACGAAAAGTTCGTTTTTTAGCCCCGATCATCTGTTTGAAAGTGACTTTTTTCCCCCCCCCCTGCTTTAACGTTTCTCGGCGCAGATATTTACATCCGGTTACGGCAGCGAGCGATTTGTTTTTGTTTTTGTAGAAAGATTAGTGCAGACTTCTTATACGTTACTTTGAACTGCAACGTAGTTTAAGACGGTTCCCAGATTTGTTAGTTCTTAGTTGTGAAGTCCTACAGTTTCCGTGTACAACCGTAGTCAATAACATGAACTAATGCTCGAGGGTTCAAACCTGCTACGTTACGATTTCCTCTTTTTGATTAAGTGTTGCAAGTTTTCAAAAACTTGTGAAAGATGTGCTGCGGTTGTCAACAAATGTATGTAATTGGCGTATTGTTTTTGCAGGCAGTTCATCAATGGGTCTTGTCGCTATGGTCCAAGCTGTTACTATCTACACGAGTTTCCTGCATTACCGTCGTTTCGAGTTCAGTGTAGGTACTTCCAGAAAGGTGGCTGCTGGTTTGGTGACCGTTGCAGGTAGGGAGCCAGCTGGCCCTTTTTGAACGTGCATTTAGAAGAGCGGTTTACGAGTTGTATGTCTTGCAGGTATCTCCATGTTCCTCAAGCGGGTGAAGGTTCTTCAGGGAGCAGCAGACGCGGTTCAGCGCCTGCGGTGTTCCCCTCAGCGCTGGCGGGACGTTCTCTGGCTGATCGTCGAGGATCTGAGCCCTCTCTCCTCCCACCTCAAGGAGCGTACAGCCTGACTCGAAGGGGTTCAGAGCCTCTGGTCACAAGCATGAGCGTGCTGCAGCAGAACTTTGAGCGCTTGACTACAGGCATTGCAGAGGAGGAAGAGTTTGGGGTTGTGGAAGATGGACCTCCCCAGCAGGGTATTACTGCTTATTCATGCTTTTCTTTGAAACTACACCTCGCATTGTCCTTTTATGAATTGAATTGTTGTCCTCTTCAGATGCAACCAGACCACTACAACAAATCAGTGCTACAGACTCCAGTTCTTCAGATAACCACAGTTCTGCAGCTTTTGTACCTGGAGCAGCACCTGCCGAAATCCAAAAAGTAACTATCTGAAGCCGAAACACTGGTCTAAAACACTACACATTTCTGTAGCTCCTAGATGACGCTATCTGGGTTTCATCGGCCTGGGTTTAATGACGTGTTATTGGATTATAGGTGACTGGTTCACCAGAGAGACCAGATCAGGGTGGCGCTGCAGTATCGACGGAGCTGCAGCATTCAAGGGCTTTTGACCAAAGCAAAGATGTGGCCTGTGGCATCTGCATGGACAAAATTTCTGAGAAATCCACCTCTCAGGAACGGCGTTATGGCATCCTACCTAACTGCAATCATGCTTTCTGCATCAGCTGCATTGTTACATGGCGGAAAACCAAGGCCTTCCAGGAGGATGTCATCAAGTGAGTTTAATTTTATTTTTTTTACCCTCATATACAGCTTTATATGTGCAAAAAGGATATGTATGTTCATTTATTATTATTTATTTATTTTTTAAATAGGGGATGTCCACAGTGCAGAGTGAAATCCTCCTTTTACATTCCCAGCAAGCACTGGGTCTGTGATGGAGAGGAAAAGGCATCATTGATAGCCGCATTCAAAGAAAGAAGCAGGTTAGAATGTTTCGCATTCATGCTGTCAAATCTTTTGTAATGGTTTATTTGATCCTTTACGTTGATTCTGGAATTGTTTCTCTAGTAAGTTAAAGTGCACTTTCTTCATGCGTCACGGATGCTGCCCCTTTAAATCGGAGTGTATCTACAGCCATGACATGCCCCCTAATCACACACACCGTCGCAGGCGCTCGGCACCCAGGGTAACGTTTGCATTGAACTAATTTTTTTACTTTATATTTTGTGCATTGATGTCCCATGTTTGTAAACTGCAGGTTTTTTTTTTTTTTTTTTTTGGGGGGGGGGGGGGGAGAATGGTTCACTATTCTGTATTGTAGTGTTAAGCTTGCTGTATTGAACAATATCAGTTAGCCATTTTAATCTGATTTGTTTTCAGCACACAGCTGAGATGTTGGAGGATTTGGGCATTGATGGCATCCAACTTTGGAGCTACATTTTTGCCCTAACTCTGTTGGATGAGGATGATGATGACCTTCTGGATTTTCTTGATGACTAAGGACCTTCTAGTCATGTATATGTTGGCTTAGCCTTGAGTGAGCTTTGCTTATCTTCTGCACTGAAATTTAATTCTCTTTTTAGGGTTGGCTTTACTTTAGCTAGCCCTAAATGTTTGGCCAATTCTTTAGCCATGTAGATTTACTTTTTTTGTGTATGAGTGAGTCTTTTGCCTTTAGTTTAAGGGAGTGGGTGGGAGGGGGAAAAAGTTTGAATGCTCAAATCTCAAATTGAGTATCTCTTCAGGTTGTGTTGGGGAGAGACTAGGGCCAAAAGTTAATGTTAACAGAATGCATGGTCACTTATTCAGCTTGCTCTTCACTTGTTGATCGTTTAGTACCTCCATCTGTGCCGATTCCTGATTGTACCCTTTTGTCTGATACCTTTATATGAAATCAGTTTTTAATTTTGTATACTTTGTGTAGTAGTTTATAATATTGCCGGTATTTTGCAAAACACTAAATGTGCAACCTGTCAGCAGGCTTTTGTATTGTTCTCCTCAGCAGTGTTAACAGGTTATACCAGGACTTGATGTCACATTTTATGACTTTTAGTACGTTTATATTCAAAGAAGAGCGAAAATTAAAAAAAAAGTTCCACTGTTTGCCTTACCTGATCCTCTCAGTCTCTTTAATTTGAATGTGGGCTGCCAGTAATTGTAGCCACAGATGCTTTAAGAAAACACTACAGCAAAATTGGTTCAGAAAGTCGCCAGAGGGCTCCTCTATTGTAATTCCGCTCCAAACCTGCAGGGGTCTTCAGTGTACAATAAGCGTTTGTTTGGAGCCATATAAAGAACCGATTCGAAACTTGGTACACAACTTCCTACATGAGCGGAGCTGACAAATCGTTTTGATGATCTATATTTCTACTGTGTCTGGGACCTCTACGCCTATCACTTTGAATTGACCGTAGTAGCAGGCTTCAGCGATACTGTGACTGAGGTCTAGTGATGGATCTGAAAGCTGTGTTGCAGCGTTTTGACGGACGGTCCCGGTTGCTGGTTCATTCGTTGCATTCAGGAGCAGCCGGGGCGAGCAATGCGCAAACAGTTTTCAATAAACAGCGCAGATCTGATCCAGATGTCACGCTAAATCCGTTTTTAGAAACTTTGTGCCAACAAGAAGCATGTGTGCGCGAGGACTCTCTCGTTCTGTAAGTAAACCGATCCTAATTCTGTTGAGAATAACTGTCACCTGGCAAACAGTCATAATTATGAAATATTTTAATTCACAATAGTATATTTTATTTTTGGACTTTGACAAGTAACTGCCTAGTGCATTAAAAAGCTGTCTGAGGTTTAATGTAAATAAAAGGCTTAACTCGACTGCTCTGCTGTCATATGTCATTATTCTAAAATAACGTGATTACATTTTTTTTTGTAAATGACTCTTAAAAACCAGTACATTTAGAAATGACCATTTATATCAGGGGCGTTTCGAGGAGGCAACGGAGGCAGTGTCTCAAAGTTGGATGAGAAAATAATCGATATTACAAAAATAAAACCGCGCAAATATGACTAAATATCAGTGGCGGCTCGTCGGGGGAGGCCCATAATTTTAAGGTGAAAATGGGAGGAGGACGACTTAATGTTAATAAAATTCACAATTAATTTCAGTTCATGTCTCAGAATGTTTCTTTTTTGTTCGTAATTTCACAGATGTAATACCATAACATGTTAATGATGTTGGAAAGCGCCGCTTTTCTATCGCGAATGTGCCGAATCTGCTGAGGTAATTGCAACCGCTAGGTTATAGAGAAGGGGAGGGGGAGGCCAGGGGAGCGCGGAGCTCTCGTGCCTCCGTTGGTAAAAACAATTAGCCAATCACCATCGAGTGTTCACTTTCAGCGCAGAGGAGTGTTGAGAAAAGAAACCTCGCAAGGGAGGCTAGCCTCCCTTCTGATATCAACCAATCATCACAGAGACAACTTACCTGATATTAGTTTGAACGTCTGCCGCTGCTCTGATAATGTACCAAGTACTTATGAGTAGCGATATTGAATATTTGATTGCCAACAGATTTACCAAGCTGTCATTCAAACAGTATATATACAAATTTAGGGAAAACAGCCTAAGCTGGATATAGGCTAACGTTACAGCAGTCGGCTTAATTAAATGGCGCAACAGGCAGCTCTCTTTTAACACAGACTTTTAAGAAGGGATGGATGTTTGCTTCAAGTGATAGGCCAGGTAAGTGAAATTATATTATCTTGCTGTATGCATGTCGTTTTCTTTACGTTTTCTGACTAAAAGCAACCAAAAAGCCATTTTAAAGTGGTTAAGCAATAATAATAATAATCGGCAGGGATCCCAGACCAATACAATTAGTGTGCTTCCTCTATTTTAAAACCCAGGAGCCGCTAAATATGATATTAAAAGTCTAAAAGGCACTCGTTTTTATAAAGTAACACTGTCCAACAGCGACACCTGCAGGTAAAGTTACAGCGGAGGCTTGCCTCCCTTCGGTCCATAGACTTTATACAGCAAGGCTGTCCAAACTCGGTCCTGGAGGGATGGTGTCCTGCAGAGTTTAGCTCCAACTTGCCTCAACACACCTGACTGGAAGTTTCTATGCCTAGTAAGAGCTTGATTAGCTGGTTCAGGTGTGTTTAATTAGTGTTGGAGCTAAACTCTGCAGAACACCGGCCCTCCAGGACCGAGTTTGGACAGCCCTGTTCTACAGAGACCCTAAGCAGGGTTCCTCAAATCTTGCCCTGGAGGGCCAATGCGCTGCAGAGTTTAGCTCCAACCCTGACCAAACTCACTTACCTGTGATTTTCTAATGATCCTGAAGACATTGATTAGCATGCTCAGGTGTGTTTGATTAGGGTTAGAGCTAAACTCTGCAGGAAAGTTGATCTCGTGGGCAGGGCCCCCCCTGCCAACAAGCTTGGCCCCCCCTACATTTGGAATCATATCACACCAAACAATTTTGGGTGAAATGCCCAGTTTGTCCTGTAAACTATGCATATAAAAAAAGAAAGACATCTCCAGCAGCTAAATTCAAATCTGCGTTCGCTGGCTGGCACATAGCCAGAGACACACACGTTTTTAAAGCGCTGCACATTATAACCAATCCCATACTATTATGTTGAGTTTATTAATACAAAGACCAATCAGAGGCGTTCAGATGAGTCACCGCTGAAACACGCTGTTTCGTCAGTGCGCGCGCTGGCTGACTGAAATCTCTGGCTAATTATCTCGACAGAAACAACAAAGTGAAGATGTACGAATGTAAGTAATATATTAATTTTACAGTGTAAACAGCTTTAGAGATTATTATGGGAGTTTGAGAGTGCTTGAATTTGCTGGACTGAAGTGAAAATGTTCTTTGATAGTGTAAATGTTCTTTGCTCTCTTTTTGTACAATGAAAGTGTTATAGGCTAATTAGTAACTTACTATGTTTTTATTAACTTCACATTAAATACAAAGTCAGTCGTATTAAATATATTTAATGGTATGACACCATATCTGGTACTTAAGTAACATTTTTATGCAAAGTTAATAGATACATTTTTATGCAAAGTTAATAGATTAATACTATTAGGCTACTTTACTAGAGAACTAACATAATCTATAAAGGTGCAAAATGCATTTACTTGCAC
>NW_015505563.1:105190-106355 GCF_001515645.1 Sinocyclocheilus grahami | reverse complement strand
CCTCAACACACCTGACTGGAAGTTTCTATGCCTAGTAAGAGCTTGATTAGCTGGTTCAGGTGTGTTTAATTAGTGTTGGAGCTAAACTCTGCAGAACACCGGCCCTCCAGGACCGAGTTTGGACAGCCCTGTTCTACAGAGACCCTAAGCAGGGTTCCTCAAATCTTGCCCTGGAGGGCCAATGCGCTGCAGAGTTTAGCTCCAACCCTGACCAAACTCACTTACCTGTGATTTTCTAATGATCCTGAAGACATTGATTAGCATGCTCAGGTGTGTTTGATTAGGGTTAGAGCTAAACTCTGCAGGAAAGTTGATCTCGTGGGCAGGGCCCCCCCTGCCAACAAGCTTGGCCCCCCCTACATTTGGAATCATATCACACCAAACAATTTTGGGTGAAATGCCCAGTTTGTCCTGTAAACTATGCATATAAAAAAAGAAAGACATCTCCAGCAGCTAAATTCAAATCTGCGTTCGCTGGCTGGCACATAGCCAGAGACACACACGTTTTTAAAGCGCTGCACATTATAACCAATCCCATACTATTATGTTGAGTTTATTAATACAAAGACCAATCAGAGGCGTTCAGATGAGTCACCGCTGAAACACGCTGTTTCGTCAGTGCGCGCGCTGGCTGACTGAAATCTCTGGCTAATTATCTCGACAGAAACAACAAAGTGAAGATGTACGAATGTAAGTAATATATTAATTTTACAGTGTAAACAGCTTTAGAGATTATTATGGGAGTTTGAGAGTGCTTGAATTTGCTGGACTGAAGTGAAAATGTTCTTTGATAGTGTAAATGTTCTTTGCTCTCTTTTTGTACAATGAAAGTGTTATAGGCTAATTAGTAACTTACTATGTTTTTATTAACTTCACATTAAATACAAAGTCAGTCGTATTAAATATATTTAATGGTATGACACCATATCGTCGCTCTATAATTGGATATGATCGGTTATTTTGATTTTATTTTTGATTTAGAGCACTTCATACTTCCTTCTGCTGACAAGCTTTATGGAGATTAAATTGATGGTTTGTAATGTGTGTAATGTTATTTGTTGTGGAAATCATAAACATTTTCTGTGATGGTTTTATTGTTTTATTTTTATGAATTTTTTTTCAGTAGAGACATAAGCCTATATCTGTTTGTGGCTGCTGTGTGTCA
>NW_015505563.1:60034-104752 GCF_001515645.1 Sinocyclocheilus grahami | reverse complement strand
GCTGAAGGTCGCTATCAAAGCAACCTGGGCTTCCATACCACCTCAGCAGTGCCACAGGCTGATCACCTCCATGCCACGCCGCACTGATGCAGTAATTCATGCAAAAGGAGGCCCAACCAAGTATTGAGTACATGTACAGTAAATGAACATACTTTCCAGAAGGCCAACAATTCACTAAAAATGTTTTTTTATTGGTCTTATGAAGTATTCTAATTTGTTGAGATAGTGAATTGGTGGGTTTTTGTTAAATGTGAGCCAAAATCATCACAATTAAAAGAACCAAAGACTTAAACTACTTCAGTCTGTGTGCATTGAATTTATTTAATACACGAGTTTCACAATTTGAGTTGAATTACTGAAATAAATAAATTATTCCATGACATTCTAATTTATTGAGATGCACCTGTAGATATATATATATATATTCCTTTTCACTAATTAACAAAACAGTTGATTATGCAATCATATTTTAAAGAGTAAAATGGTAAATAGCACCAATATTTTGAATTCAAAAGTAATTTTGAATGAGTCCTCTTGTGTTGGAAAATAGAAAAACATTCATTGATATGTTCCTTGCCTTTTAAGCGTTAAAGATCTGTCCATTGCTAAATAATACTGAAATCGTTTGTATGAGTAATTCTTCTTTTTTGTTTTACAGTAAGCCTTTGGTGTGCCTGTTTTCTGAAGGCTTTAAGCGAAATCTGCTGTGTTTTCTACATCTGATTCACCCTGGACTGCCCAAAGACCATGTTCTCCACCTGCTTCAGTGTCTGACTCAGGATGACGTGGAAAATCAGTGGACCTGTACCTTAATCAAGCAGCTCCAAAGAGATATTGAGGGCACTAGGAAAGGAACCCTCCTCACCTCAGACGGTACAGGGAAACTAAAGAGTCTCTGTGAGAGATTCAGGAATGCTAATGCAAAAGGAAAATGGGCTTATTGTTTTGAGGCTCTTGAAGCAGAGGATAAAGAGACCAACATGCCAGTTTTATCTCAGAAAAAGAGGAAAAGTAACAGCATGGATCATGATGGAGATGCCCAAGAAGATCACCAAAGTAAAAGGGTAAAGATGGATTTCTGTCCAAGTGAAGAAGAAGAGAGGTTGACTGAAGAAGAGGATCCTAAAATGAGAATGTCACAGCTGCAACAGAGTGCTGCTTCTGTATCACAGGCTCGCTCTGATGTGTTGGGGTCTTCAAAAAATCTGCCGGACCACATGAAGGTACAGTGGAATTCAATGCAGTTAAACTGATTTTCATTCTCACAAATAGCCTATTTTACATAATTTGACCGTTAAAAGTTCATAGACAGATAGGTTATTAAAATCTCTTCATGTATTAACCTTCAGATAAATACATTTCTAACATTTTAACATTCCCTTTTTAGGCTGCTGTTCCTGTGATCAAAGAATTACTAGATACAGAGTCAGCAGTAAGAAATCTGCTTTATTATGCAAATGTAATTGCTTTTATCTTTTTAATGTGTATAATTTTTTACATATTTTTCCTTCACAGTGGGATGAGAGCTCTGTGTCTGCTCTGAAAGTATTTCATGAATGTGACCCCGATGAGGTTTGTGGGTTTGCTTTGAAAATGAATTGCTGTTTGGATTCATTACTCCAGAAATGTTTCCATTAGTATGGATTTGTTGTTTCTGATCACAGGTGGAGGTATTGTGTTCGATGCTGTGTTTGTCTGAAGCATCTGAACAGAGCTTACCTCAGTTCTGTAGCTGCCTGTTGGATCTATCGCCAGACCTCAGTCACAGCACTGCTTCTGCTGTGATCACACACCTTCTGCTGCCAAAAGTTAGTATATTCACAAACTTCACATTTGTCACAGGTTACCTTCTTAAAAAGATTTTAGTCATATCAGACAACATGGGGGAAAAACTGTGTTTATGTTATTAAATTAAATATATTTTTGTGTGTGTGTGGGGGGGGGGGGTCAATTGCATACATATATTAAAGTTTAAAAGTTTGGGATCGGTAAGATTTTTTTTAAAGAAATTAAATTACTTTTATTCAGCATTAAATTAATCAAAAGTGACAGTAAGAAAAACTTGAATGTTCTATTAATTAAAAAAAATCTTGAAAAAATGGATCATGGTTTTCACAAAAACTATAAAGCAGCACAACTTTTTTCATCATTGATAATAGTAAGAAATGTTTCTTGAGCTCCAGATCAGCATATTAGAATGATTTCTGAAAGATCATGTGACACTAAAGATTGGAGTAAAGGCTGCTGAATGTCATCAAAGGAAAAAATCATATATAAAATAGAAAACAGTCACATTAAATTGCAATAATATTTCACAATGTTACCATCTTTACTATATTTATTATCAAATATATGCAACCTTAGTGAGCTTAATAGAGTTTTTGTAAAAACATAAAAAATCGTACCAACCTGAAACTTTTGAACTGTAGTGCGTATACGTGGTTGGTTCCTTTTATGGTTTGTTTTTAATTGAATTTGTAAGTATTATGCTTTAAATACAGCTTTTAAGTGTTGTTTTTTTATATAAGTGTAATCGCACTTATATATATATATATATATATATATATATATATATATATACATTTCTCTGCCTTAGATTCTGTCCCTTGCAGAACCTGCCTCTCGTTGTTTGGTAACAGCAGCAATGTCTCTTTGCACTCGTTACCCCAGGCCGACCTGCCAGGCTCTGATAGAGCCAGTTTTACGGAAGGGTCAAACTGGTATGAGTATGTTTGTTTCACCTGGATTAATTAGCAAGATTATATTTACCATTATTATTTGTTATATACTTAATTTCAGGCATCTTTTCAGTAAATACTAACTCTATTTTTCTTTAGGAAGCGCCCAGGCAGAGGTACTCTGTAGACTGGTTGTGGACTGCCTTGAGCCACATCACAGGCTTCTTGTATTTCGGTTAGTCTGAAGATCACAATTCAGCTTTCAGAAAGAAATAGGTCTTGGTCATTTCTGGAATATATTATGCTTGAGTAATCAGTTTAGCTGATCACAGAAATCTACTTCTAAATCTTAGAACAATACTTGGAGTGTCCTGGGATGAGGGAGTGTTATCAGTCATACATGCACTGCTGGATTCAAAGGTACTTCAGAAAGCTGTTTTGAAATCTTTAAGGGTCTTTTAGTCCTATGTTAATGGTTAATAGTTTCTGTTGTTATGCTCACAGCTTGAGCTGAGAGAGGAGGATTTCTCTCTCTTCACTGATCAGCTTTGCAGCCAGTCTCCACATTTCAGCAAATCTATGAAGTTTGCCAAGATGTTGCTGAGCGTCTTGACCAAGTATCAGTCACATGTGAGTATAAATGTAATGACTGGAAATAACTCATTCAGAAAGTTTCAAAAAAACATCTCAACAAAACCTTCAACCACAATATTAGGTATAATTTTATGATCCTCTCAGCATCTAGACTACTATGACAACTAATTATGCTCCATATGCAACCAATAAAAATCACAATAATAAATATCTAGATGTTAAAGCGTTTTTTAAAGCTAGCATAAAACTGCTGATTAATACGTTTTTTGTTTTTTGCTTTTAGGTGAATCCTGCATGCCACCACACACTTTCCAGTTGCCTGTCTTTCAATGAAACCTTCCTCAAGAAATCATTGCAGGCTGCATTAAAACGGATTTCCCTTTGAATCATATTATGCCCGTTTTAAATGCAATGAGTTTCAATCATTCTGATTGTAAAAAGTTTATATATTTTGTAAATGTAATAAAACTTATTTGTATTGTATAGTTGTATTGAGATAAAATATATATATATATTGAATTGGATAACTCTTCATATCAACAGGGCTTAAAGTTCTCCAGCACCATGCCGGTGTTGTGCCGAATTCTGACCCCCACCAGATTATTACCCCCCTAGTACTGGTAGGTTTAGGGTTAGGTGTGGGGGAGGGGTTAGGATTAGGCAATCTGGTAGCGATTTCAACGAGGGGGGTAATAATAATAATCATAGGTTTAAAAAAAACTTGAGTTCGCCTACCAATGGTATGAGACGAGCACAACTTTCACTCTCAACCAAGCTAACATTACTAGCCAATCAGATTTTTTTGCATTTATAAACATGAGACGCGCATAATACTATTCAATTGCAGAGTGCAGCCCTGATGAATGGAGAAGCGCGACACGAGAAGAACGATATTATTGCCAGAACAAATTTACCTGGATTTTTGAAAAGGTCCTGTTCACATGATCTCTATCTCTTAATGGTAACTTATGGAAATTTGCCAGTAAAGACTGTATGCGTGAAAGGGGCTAAAGTCTTCCTCTGAATGCTGTGAATTTGAATTGCTTAACGTTCATCTGGGAAAACTGTTCATTATCTCACTATTTTTCTAACTAAATCATTTATAAACCTTTGCCAACACAGGAGAATACATCAACCTATTTCTAAATATGCCATTTATTGTACATCAGGATTTCAAAAAAACGTTTCTAAGTTTGCATGTGGCCAAATATGAAAATGTAATGGATTTAATCAATCACACTGTAAAGTGAAACGTCACTAGGCCGTTGGCGCCCTTTGCAGGTATTTGTTTTAATACATATTAGGTTGGTTATGTTCATATTATGTATAGGCATATTACATTATGTATTTTAACAGTGTTGTTCAATAAACCCATGTGATTACTTGGTTTTGATATTTTATCTGAGCCAATTATTATTGCCTCATCGTTAGTTTATATTTAAATAATCATACTAAAGCCTGGTTTTCACTTAGGTCTGTTTGTTACTAACAAATATCATTACTCAATTGTCAAAATAATCAGTAGATTACTTGATTACCAAAATAATCATTAGTTACAGCCCTAGATTAGTTAAAATATTTCAAAATACAACTGCATTGTTTTACTTTTTGTAATTAAAAGACAAATATTTTGTCATTGAAAATTTGGTAAAAATAGTATTGAAATATCGTCTTGAAGTTTTGTCTCGTCTCGTGAGCTAAGTGTATATTGTCACACCCCTAGTGTTGATAAGCGGTGATATAGCTCATAATTTTCCAAGTGTATGATATAGTTTTCATTCTTCAGGTCAACCAGTATTTATTTAAAAAAAAATCAGTTTGAATAAAGAAAGCAATAACTTTGCCATAGTATCCTTTCAAATGTTAAAGTTGCCATAGTCATTGCATGCCCCGCCCCCCGGAAAAAAGTTCAGGCTCAGGATTTTAATTTTTTTGCTTTAACCCCTTTTATTTTTTATTTATTTATTTTATTTAGTCATTTAGCAGACGCTTTTATCCAAAGCGACTTACAAATGAGGACAACACTATATAAGTGCAAATGACAAGTCTCGGTTAGCCTAACACAGTAGGGGGTCTCTCCTCACCCACCACCAGTGTGCAGCATCCACTTGGATGATGCGACGGCAGCCACAGGACAACAGCGCCAGTGCGCTCACCACACACCAGCAACAGGTGAAGAGGAGAGAGAGTCATAGAGCCAATCAAGTGGTATATATACATACACACATATATATATATATATATACACACACACACACACATATATATATATATATATATATACACACCCATAGATATATTATATATACACACACACACACACACAAAGAAGTTAAATATAGATAAAGTAGAATTAAAATAGAATAGAGAGTGCTAGAGTTAGAAGGTCAAATAAAGGTGGAAGAGATGTGTTTTTAGTCGTTTCTTGAAGATGGTTAAGGACTCAGCTGCTCGGATTGATTTGGGCAGGTCATTCCACCAGGAGGGAACAGTTAATGAAAAGTTATTAAACGTAATAGTTTCAATTAAACTATCTGGATTCGTATTATTTAAATGTTATGTCCTGGACACATTTGAATGCTTTAAGATTAATTGTTGTGATTTATTAGAAATATATCAAATGTAATGTAATTGTGCATGGCGCACACACTTTTTTGACACATTAAAAGAAAAAGTTTGTGGAACACATGGTTACATATTTCTGTGGCCACAACAATCATGGCGGCTCCGGAAGTCCGTTTTTCACACTCAGACGCATATATTCGACGCAACTTCCCTTCATTCTTCCTTTTTCGAGCTCCGTGTGAAAGGAAAGGCACCACGGCAAAATGAGGCACGTGAGAAATTTTCATATATAAAGTATTTAATCCTTTATAACGTTTCATTTCACCATTGAATAGCTATATAAGCAAATATATCATCAAGCAATGTCAGTCGGAGAGCTTGAGATTTGTTTTCCTTGACAAACTCGAGCAGCTCTTCAGTGCTACCGCGCAGCGCACCGGATCATCTGGAATGCAATCCGGTTTAATCAGACAAATATTGAACTTCATCTGAAATTATAATTGTTCTGACGGTTATTATTAATATCTAACTTAAGTAATATAGATATATTGAGGCTTGTGAAACGGAGTTTGGAGGCGTGTTTTATAGTGTACATTCACCGGTCAGTTTAAACGACGTATGGAACAAACTAGTCATGGAATTAATAATTTTTTGTAAATTTATTTTTTTTAACAGCAAGGTCTCAAGAGACACTTTGTACGAGGCTGTTCGGGAGGTCCAGGCTGGTTCCCGTCTTAAGAAGAGAAAGTAAGAGTCTGGTCATTGTGTTCATTGGCAGACATTTATTTATTTATCATTTTTAAATTACCAGTACTTACTGATAATTTCTGGTCAGCACAAACTAGTTATTGTGTTACTTGCTAGTAATTAAATGGCTATTTATTAAATTAATAAATGTTTTACTGCTTGATAAAGATAAAGCCTATGCTTAAATATCAGATATATTTTTGTTAACTGTAAGTGTTTACCCTCATTATGTAACGGCTACTTGTATACAAGGTATTTATTTTGACTCTTATTTTTAAGGTTTCTTGAGTCTGTGGAGCTGCAGATCAGCTTGAAGAACTACGATCCCCAGAAGGACAAGCGTTTCTCAGGCACTGTCAGGTTCGGCCCTTTACTGTATCACCCAGTCTTCTGTCTGCCTGCCCTTTGCTTTGCCTGAATAAATATCTGGATATCTTGACATGAGGTAGTTATTCTTTGGATTAAATTGCTTGAGCAGGCAGGTTAAAGGCAGGCAGTGTAGAACAGCCTCGGGTAGTCTGTCTGAACCACCCATTCTCTGGCTTGGTGACGCAGGCGGACCCCTACCCTGGGTCTTAAAACATGAGGGGAGGCTATAGGTGACGGCGTTCATGCTGTCATACCTAAGCCGACCATTTTATTATATGCCTGTGCTATCAACACCTGATTCCAGCTGAGGTGGTATGGGTAAGACTCCTCTGTTCTGCCTCAAGTGGGTCAAAAGGGGTCTGACATGTTTGTCAGTCAGTCTTTTCCGTCGCCCCTCACAGGCTGAAGACCACCCCACGTCCCAAGTTCTCCGTGTGCATCCTTGGTGACCAGCAGCATTGTGATGAAGCCAAGTCCGCTGAGCTTCCACACATGGACATCGAGGCTCTTAAAAAGCTCAACAAGAACAAGAAACTGGTCAAGAAGCTGGGTGAGTTTCCTTTTTGGGAGAACATTAGCGATAAGACATGTATGTGTTCAGTGCTATAGTTTGTTCTGGATTGAGTCTATGTATTGATGCATCTTGCTGGTTCTCTTTTTAGCAAAGAAGTACGATGCTTTCCTGGCTTCTGAGTCTCTGATCAAGCAGATTCCTCGTATCCTGGGACCTGGCCTCAACAAGGCAGGAAAGTTCCCCTCTCTGCTCACCCATAACGAGAACCTGGCCACCAAGGTGGATGAAGTGAAATCCACCATCAAATTCCAGATGAAGAAGGTATGTTTTTAATAAAGAGTGCTTTGGACATTAAATTGATCAAAAGTGACAGTATAGACATTTATATGGTTACAAAAGATTTCTATTCTAAAGAAATGCTGAATTAGTTTATTTTTTTTTAATTGCTAATGAATTCTGACAATGTATGACCGTTTCCACAAACATATGTAAATTAGTAATGGCTGCTGCAAATTCAGCTTTATCACAGGAATAAATTACATTTTTTAAAAAGTAGAAAATGCTTTTTTTACTTTGTTGTATTTTAATACAATATCCCAATGTTACTGTCTCTACTGTGTTTTTGTTCAAGTAAATGCAGCGTTGAGCATAAGAGACTTCTTTCAAACAAAAAAAACTTTTTTTAACTCCTGAATTTGTATTACTTAAGTCAGTAATGGTCATCTCTGTCATGTTCAGGTTCTGTGTCTGGCTGTGGCTGTTGGTCACGTCAGGATGACTGAGGAAGAGCTGGTCTACAACATCCACCTGGCTGTGAACTTCCTGGTGTCTCTGCTGAAGAAGAACTGGCAGAACGTGAGAGCGCTCTACATCAAGAGCACCATGGGAAAGCCACAGCGCCTCTATTAGAGACTGTTCCTCAATTTTCTACAATAAATGTGGAGTTGATCCAAATCTCATGTTTTTGTGTCTTTCCTAATGTCCTTTCAAATAAATGCTAAATATGCTCGTTTGATCGGTGTAAAAATTGCACAAATTTATTTGAAGATTTTCAAATGTTTACATCACAATTTATACACCACAAGGAAGCTGTATAATGGCATGTAGTTCTTAGAAAAAGCTTGATGTGAAACTGCTTCATGTGCATTAAGAATTTTATTTTAAATTGGCTACAACATTAAAGACCATTTTTGCAAGATGGCCCACCTTCATGGTGTTTTGTAGTATGCACACCAAGCTAAATACATTTTGCTGTTGTGTTTCTAGCTTTGTTTTTTCTCTCATTTCTGGTATTGTCAGTCACCAGTGTCTGTGGCAGCCATGACCCGTCTAAAACGGTGTCATTAGTCTGCCAGTTTTCTTCACTCTATCTTTTAATGAGATTAGGAGTCTGTTAGGAGCAGGAAGAGAGGTGGAGAGCAAGAAATCAGCAAATGTCATGGTAAGCAAGCGCAAGTTCAATCTTTCTTTGATTATACTTTGTGGACGTTACACAGCAGAAGCGGGAAATCTGAATATCGGAACGACGGTTAATGAGATTGGATTGAATTTAAGTGTTGAGGGCTTTTGTTCATAGACTACAAGAATATGTTGGCAGAATTCCTAACTTTGTGTAGAAAGCGTGTTTTAATGTTTAAAACGTTAAATGTTGAGCATTTAATGTTGCTGGGGAAATAAGGATATACTTCAGTAAGCTTTTACAGTCGATATTTTTTTTAGACTAATATCTCGGTTCTTAATTATTTTGCAACTTGGAATTATCGAGATGAACGAAATATAAATATTTTCAACATTTTCATTAGCTTTATTTTTGAGGTAAAATAGTAATCTAATCCAATCAGTACTATATATTTATAGTATTATGTACTACAGTATACAATATAACGTCTGATTAGGCTTGTGAAGACCAGCAAGTCCTGACCAACAACCAGACAGAGAACAGCGAGAATGACTCTGAGGAAGGTAATGCCAAAACTATTTACCCACCATGCATTCATGCTATACAGGGTAAATTAAAAAAGTTTGTGACACTTTTTTCTCTTCTGAAGGGTCTAGACACGAGGACCAAACTGCCTTAGAAGAGCCATCTGTTATGGTGAGGCTGGGTCCAAACAGGTGATATATTCAGATATAAACAAAAGCTAGCTTTTACTATGGCTAGCTTTATATCAGCCATTTATTTAGTTATCCAGATTTTTGTGGACATGCATTCCTATAATTCAATATTCAAAGCATTTATTGTCATGTGCACAGTGATGAAAACAGGTTTCCCTGTACAATGAAATTCTGTCTTTGCTGTCCACAGTGAATGCCAAGACAAGTGCAAAAACTATGTAAAAAAAAAAAGGTCTGTTATTTCACTCCATCTGTATTGTTGGTTATTTCATGCCATCATAGTGTTGACATGACAGAGGAGGAATTGGAGGTCAGTCCTGTTTGATTTAAATAGAGAGATACATAGTGGAGAGCAAGAAATCAGCAAATGTCATGGTAAGCAAGCGCAAGTTCAATCTTTCTTTGATTATACTTTGTGGACGTTACACAGCAGAAGCGGGAAATCTGAATATCGGAACGACGGTTAATGAGATTGGATTGAATTTAAGTGTTGAGGGCTTTTGTTCATAGACTACAAGAATATGTTGGCAGAATTCCTAACTTTGTGTAGAAAGCGTGTTTTAATGTTTAAAACGTTAAATGTTAAGCATTTAATGTTGCTGGGGAAATAAGGATATACTTCAGTAAGCTTTTACAGTCGATATTTTTTTTTAGACTAATATCTCGGTTCTTAATTATTTTGCAACTTGGAATTATCGAGATGAACGAAATATAAATATTTTCAACATTTTCATTAGCTTTATTTTTGAGGTAAAATAGTAATCTAATCCAATCAGTACTATATATTTATAGTATTATGTACTACAGTATACAATATAACGTCTGATTAGGCTTGTGAAGACCAGCAAGTCCTGACCAACAACCAGACAGAGAACAGCGAGAATGACTCTGAGGAAGGTAATGCCAAAACTATTTACCCACCATGCATTCATGCTATACAGGGTAAATTAAAAAAGTTTGTGACACTTTTTTCTCTTCTGAAGGGTCTAGACACGAGGACCAAACTGCCTTAGAAGAGCCATCTGTTATGGTGAGGCTGGGTCCAAACAGGTGATATATTCAGATATAAACAAAAGCTAGCTTTTACTATGGCTAGCTTTATATCAGCCATTTATTTAGTTATCCAGATTTTTGTGGACATGCATTCCTATAATTCAATATTCAAAGCATTTATTGTCATGTGCACAGTGATGAAAACAGGTTTCCCTGTACAATGAAATTCTGTCTTTGCTGTCCACAGTGAATGCCAAGACAAGTGCAAAAACTATGTAAAAAAAATAAATAATCTCTTCTTTTTAATGTCTGTTATTTCACTCCATCTGTATTGTTGGTTATTTCATGCCATCATAGTGTTGACATGACAGAGGAGGAATTGGAGGTCAGTCCTGTTTGATTTAAATAGAGAGATACATACATAAATGGACATTGTGAAGTGATGGTTTTGAAGAATATCAGCTCTCTTTAAAGTGTGGCATACCTTTCTAATTCTGTTCCATGTAGATTCTTTTTTTATCTAAATATTTTTTAGTTTAATTTAGTTTTTCATTACCTTACAAACCCCCTGCACAGGCTGCTTTCTCTCAGCTGTCTCTGGCCTTTCGCTGTGACCAAAGGTCTGTTATTTCACTCCATCTGTATTGTTGGTTATTTCATGCCATCATAGTGTTGACATGACAGAGGAGGAATTGGAGGTCAGTCCTGTTTGATTTAAATAGAGAGATACATAGATACATACATAAATGGACATTGTGAAGTGATGGTTTTGAAGAATATCAGCTCTCTTTAAAGTGTGGCATACCTTTCTAATTCTGTTCCATGTAGATTCTTTTTTTATCTAAATATTTTTTAGTTTAATTTAGTTTTTCATTACCTTACAAACCCCCTGCACAGGCTGCTTTCTCTCAGCTGTCTCTGGCCTTTCGCTGTGACCAGTACACGCTGTGTCAGAGGTTGGAGACAGAGGAACATGCTCGAGACAATGCTGAGGACAACCTCAAACTGGAAGTGGAAAGAGGCATGGAAGTGCTTGAGGTATGACGACTACAGTCTGAGAATAGCTTTTGTGAATCATTGCTTTTTTGGATTTAGCCTATGCCAATTATAGAATTGTATTTTTGCCACTAGACGCTCAAGGGAATGTGTTTAGATATCAAACGTGCCGGGCTTCTCCAGCGTCTTGAGTTGTGTCTTAACATTATCAGGGGCACCATCGGACGAATCTCCAACACAGCAGAGGTTCTTGGGGCTGTGCATCAGGTATCGGTCCATACTAGATTTTACTCTGGTAGCAAAGCCAGAGAACATTATAGTAGGTCCCATTTGATTGGTGGTTCAATCAATGGGCTTTTAATATGTTCAATCCCGTTCTGTGTCTGTGTAGGAGGCCAAAGTGAACCATGCAGTGGAACTGATGGTTGCTCATGTGGAGAACCTGAAGCGCCGTCATGAGAGGAATAGCGTTGAACTGGAGGAGATGAAGAAACAGATGGAGAAAAGCAGCAGAGAGCGACATGTCTGTGAGCAGTGGGGTAGGAAAACACCCATTCAGTTCTTTCACAATGTTAAAGTCCACTAGCATTTTGAAATAATGTATCTGTGTCACTGCAGTGGGAACTGACGCTATTGAAAAGCTTGAAAAAGACTCACAGAAGGTATTGACTCTTGACTCCATTTAGCAGACCCTTTTATCCAAAGCGGCTTACAGTGATAGATATATGAATAATTTATAGTTCAGATGTGTATTATATGATTTGTTAAGAGTATCATCAGTCTCATTCTTTTGTCTCAGCCTCAGTTACGGCGTAGAATCAGTACAAACATCATTGCAAAGCAAATCCAGGTTGGTGCACATTGAGTCTCAACCATTCATCTTAATTTAGTTTAAGTGCACTTGTAATTTTCTTTTCTTTTTCATTTGAAGAAGCAAAAAATAAAGGAGTCAGAAGCTATATTATCTTCAGTGACCAATGAGATTTGTGAAATCACAAAGAAACCAGACCACACAGATGACTGCCAAATGAGCAGAGGGTAATTTGGATACATCTGTATATTTATAGTTGTGATGTAACAGAAGTAGTGTCAGATCTTTTCTTCTGTATAGACAGCTTCAGGGATGATGTATTTTTGCAGGCCAAAACCTAGAAACAAGTTAGAATTTTAGCACTTTCGGTTCTATCCTCCTGAAGTCAGTGTTTGAAGTCAATTTTTTCACTGGGTTTTGGGTAAAAGCTTCAAATAAGGTCTGTGGTTAAGACCAGTTAAAGTTATTTTCACGTATTCTATGACCTTAAATATTTTAAAGATTTAAAGCTTTTATTTATTTTGAAAAGGTGCTAACAGCTGGTTAAATGGGACTGCAGAGGTTGTCGGGATGTTAAATGCCATCATATCGCAACTGGTAAACTCATCTAATCACTAGTCCACTTTCACAGCTTCATTGTGTTTATAATTGCATTCTCGCAAATTATTTTAACGCAAACTTTCAGAGTAAATAAAGACTGAAAGAGTTGTTGACAGCTAAGTAGTTATGTAGGTAATTTATAGCCTACATTTAGCTTTTTACTTCTGCCAGTTGTATTTACGTCAAAATAAATAAAAGTTGTGTTCATTTGTGAATATTATAATGATGAACAGAATGTGTAAGGATCGTAAACTTTTGTTGATTTGAGCTTATTTTCTACAATAATCCAAAAGCCAATGGAAAAATCCCATTGGGTTTTTGTCCAGGGAACCAGTGTGATGCTAACTTCCAGGTTGGCCTGCAAAAATACATCATCACTGTAGTCAGTGATGTACATCTGAGAAAACAGATTATTAAAAAAATATATATGCTGGAGACTTGATTCAAGTCTTTATTTTTTTTTTAACCAATGATATACACAGATGTACCATTCACAATAAAGTCGTTTATAAAATATATACAGTGAATTTTTATCAACGTGAAATCAAATTTTAAACTATTGACTGACTTTATACACATTTTTAATGTCCTGTAATTTTTTCTTGTTTCATACCCTTTTTTTAAACTTGGGAATACATAACATTTTGGAATAAAATGGGTTGTGAATGATGTTTTATGCTGACTTACTACAGTGTAAGTGTGATTAATAACTACATCCAAGCCTCACATTTCTTTAGGCAAGTAACGTTAGTACCTCAAGAACTTTTAACCTCACACACTGCCACAGTGGATGCTCCTGAGGAGACATCCTCTGCCCAAATTCATCCCAACCAGACTCTGAGTCTTGAGCTGGATCCCACATTTGTAAAAAAGTAGGTAACCTTAAACATGGGCAAATTGTTTTTCAAAGTCATGGAGAAAAAGTTTCAGGAATAAAGGGACCTTTAATGTGTCATTACAGGCATAAACAATCCACAAAGTTTGATTTAGTGCTAAGATTTTCTCTGCTACAGTTAAATAGTGGTATATTAACCATTTCATAATTATGAAAATAACAGACACCCAAGTTCACTGCCAGTGTTACCTCATCAAAAGCTGAGGAGGAAGGCTTCGCTGGAGCGCAGTCATGCCTTGCTGAAGGAATCTGAGCGCTACCTCAGAGACTGTGATAGATGTGTCATTAGCTTGTAAGTTACACTTAATATTCATTTGCACGCTGCTTTTTCACATAGTCTTTTATCTATTGAAATATTAATCCATACTGATCATTTGTTTTGTTTGTGACTCCACCTGCAGACGGCGCCCTCTTATGCAGTGGATGTATCGTTGCCGCTGGATAGTCCTTGTCATTTACCTCGCTGTTCTTTGCTCAATCATTATATTAGCCATATTAGTGTGGTTGCTGCAAACCCCAGTCTTATGGATGTGAAAATTATAATAAATATGTACAGAAATGGAAATGTGATGAATGTGTTAAAAGCAGTGTTGATAGCTTTTAGTTACTATTTGGTAGATGTTTTAACTTTGTTTTAGGGCAAACTGTTTCATATATAGTTGTAAATGGTCTCAGAATAAAAGTCTTGCACTGGCACTCATGTCAGTGTATGCTCTACATCGGTTTTCTATGTCAATGTGAAATATCTGAAAATGTGACAAAATGCGAATAGTGGCAATAGTGAGGATCTGTAATATTGTTTATTAAAGTGTATTATAAATAATATAAAATATATTTCATAATTAGTTAGTGTACAAACGAAGTAAAACATCTGCATTTGGTATTATTAAAACTCACAGATGGATTATTCTGACAATGCATATTACAGTAGCAGAGCAACACTTCACTAATTAAAAAAAATTGTGTTAGGAAAGGGGCAATATTAATTCACAAATAAAAAATATTATGGAAAAATAATATATTAATTCATAATGTGTTAAATTAAATAAAATCATGGGGAAACTAAGACATTACATAATACATTAATTATGAAGAATCGTGTACAAGACACAAATACATACTAAAAGATGTCATTTCTGTGAGGGCATTCTTTTGCAAAAGGTGGGCCACACTCTACTGACATCAATAAAAGCACGATTATATTATACATTCATCATAATAATCTGGCATGATGCCTTACAAGGAAGTCTTAGACTTGAAATTTAATCACAAATGTAGGCATATATAGAATCGAGGCTCAGCTCCAACTTGGTCAAAAAGTCTCGGTGAGAATGAACATAATCAGACTACATCGGTGAGTCCATTGGCTCAATAAATAAAAATAAAGACATGTACAATAAGAGTTCGCTTATTCTCTGTGTCATCTCCTCCAGGTTTCTTCTACCTGGTTACACCTGACTCACAATCTCGGAGTCTTCCTCTTCGTACCACTGCAGCGGCGTTCCATCCGAAGCCCTTTGCAGAATCACCTTCTGAGAAACCTGGATCCAAACAAGTATGCTCATCATTTACCAAGAACGGATTTCATTTACGAAACTGGTACTGATAAATGCACATATTGTCCACATATTTACCTGTTTATGAGAGGGAATCTGGTGGTAGGGTGGCGGCACTGGGCGCTTGATTCGAATCGATCCTTGCCGTTCAAGTGAGCGGGGTTTGGATATGATTATATTGGTTTTCTGGTGCCAGGTTTTAAGCTCCCCTGATACCACATCTCGAGGAAGCACACGGCTGGGGTGGTTGGGATATTCTCTTAGTGACGTCGTGCGGACCACCTTTGTGTATGGCGGGGGAGGCTTGAGCATTCGTTTGGGTGAGATAACCTCGACTTGTTGGGGTTTATTAGTATGTACAGCATCAGATTGTGAATTCTGTCTGAGTTGCAGCCTTGCCATGTCTGCCTGAAGTGGTGTCCCATTGCTAATCTTCACTCGATTGGGGCCAGGCACGAGGTGAGGTGGGTTTTTGTTGTTGTTTTTGAGTGTACTGTAGGTGTTGAGCTGGCTTGGTCCTTTATTTGGAGCGGTGCGATTGGGGCCAGGCACGAGGTGAGGTGGGTTTTTGTTGTTGTTTTTGAGTGTACTGTAGGTGTTGAGCTGGCTTGGTCCTTTATTTGGAGCGGTGCGATTGGGGCCAGGCACGAGGTGAGGTGGGTTTTTGTTGTTGTTTTTGAGTGTACTGTAGGTGTTGAGCTGGCTTGGTCCTTTATTTGGAGCGGTGCGATGGTAGCCGTATGGAGGCGGATAGGGTTTAGGTGCCTCGGTGGTCGTCTCTCGGCTGGAGGAACTGCTGTATGAGGAAATGGAAAGCTCGGAGCTGCTGTCTTCAGAGCTGCACTGATATAAACGTTGAACTGAGTAGGCTAATGCGACATCGGTCACTCGTTGTCGCGGCAACTTGGTCCGGCCCCGTCCCAGGTCTGAGCTGGCCTTGGTCAATTCTGGTTTGCTTCTGGGAAGCCTATTTGAGAGGAGATGATAACAGATTAGTAGGTAAGACATTGCTGTACAAATACAAATGTTGCTAATTAATAAACTGAAAATCATCAATTAAAAATATTGGTAACATTTTATTTTTTAAGGTGTCCTTGGTACACATGTTACATGTACTTACTATTATAATAACAATAAATTATGCATAATTACATGCAAGTAACCCTAATCCTAACCCAACCCATATAGTAAGTACATGTAGTTAATTAATAGTTAATTAATATTACTCAGAGTCAGTACTTAAATGTATGATTACACTGTAAAAAGGACACCTTGAAGTGTAACGAAAATATTTAAATGCAACTGCTTCACTAATATTTTTTATAAAAACTATGTATTTCCCAACATATTTAACTTTCACAAGTTTTAAAAACAGTCTTAATATCAATTTGAGCCATGTATTTGAAAAACAGTATTTAGGCAATCCTAAAGTACCAATGCTTTATATTAATTTACCTGAAGGACTGTGAGAACTGTCGACGCAGTGGCAGCTCTGGGGTGGAGGGGGCGCTGTTTGGCTGATTGTTTCGCACTGGCAGACTCTTAAACACAAACTGGGGTGCTGGAGGAAGTTCTGCCATTCTTGTGTCTGTTGGTGAGCCTGTTGGACTGCTGCTGACACAGAAGCACAACTGTTTTTAATATTGATAATAATGTTTCTGCACCAAATCGACATACTGGAATGATTTCTGATGGATCACTTAAAAACTGGAGTAATGGCTGCTGAAAATTCAGCTATGCCATCACAGGAATAAATTACATTTTAAATATTTAAAATAGAAAACAGACCTTTTAAATTGTTATAATATTTCACAATATTACTGTTTTTACTGTAAGTTAAATTAATGCAGCCTTGATGAGCACAAGGCACTTCCTCCAAAAATACAAAAAATGTAACACTTTACTTAAAGCATATATGTATAATGCATAATAAAAGTAGTTTTAATGCATTAATTATGCCTTGTAATGCATCTTATAATCTCATGAATAATTGTAACCACAGTTAATACATTATCATGCTTAATTCATTGTTACACTATGCATTTTAAATTCGGTTATAATTATTTAATTATATAATATATTACAAAGCACATTATCAATAATTATAATGCATTATACACTTAAATAACCCTTTATAATGCATTATACATAGAGGCTTTAAGTAAAGTGTTACTAAAAGTCTTACCACCCCAAACATTTGAACAGTAAGGTGTATGTTAACCAAATGATCTATCAAGTTCCTTTAAAACAGCTCTAACAACACAAAGCAATGGTATGCTTATATTGCACTTAAATATCTACCATGGGACTCAAAGCTAGAATATCCCACAGTACCTTGAGCGGCTGCTGCAGGCAGAGTGAGAAGGTTTTTGTTTCTGGTAGGGCTGGTCCAAGCTGGACTCCTTCCATGGAGAGTTCTGGATGGGCGAGGCATCATAGTCCAGACTGGAACTGGAGCTCGATTGCTTTGGGCCGTTATTGGGCAAGAGAGTCAGACACTGGAAACCGCTGTCTGTGGAAGACCCCAGAACGGCTGGAGAAAAGGGAGCAGAGTCTGAGTCTGTAGATAAAAGACAAATTTTCTACATTAGCAAAATCCTAGACATCAAATTTCCACATACAGTGGAGTGTGAAAATTTGAGTTTGATGAAATAAAGGGTTGCTTGCTTACCATCATCTAAGGCAACAGCATCAGACAGCGAGCTGTCATCAGACATACAAAGATCTGGAATGGACCAACAAATATTTGTTCATTCAAATCATATCTTTTTGGTAATACCGTCAATCACATTTATAATGCATAAAATGTAGTTTATATGAGCATCGACTGGCTGACCTCTCTGTCTGGAAGAATAGCAGGTCTGTGGAGAGACACAGCCATGGTTGATGCGGTGTTTCAGTATCGCATCCTGCAGCTCTTTCAGCTTCTTCTCTTCACGTTTACACTGCTGCAGTCGGCTTTTCCTCACCGGTTTGCTGATGTGCTCCTCGAGGGAGAGCTTTCGGGCTGCCTCATAAATCTGCCGCTGCAGGGCGAGATCAGCCTCGAGCGCGTGCAGCTCAGACTCCTGGAGACAAACATTTTAGGGGGTAACCGCATGCTGAAAATGCTGAAATATGGATTAAACGCACCTTGTAAAAATCTTTTTCCATATAAATGGAACCGTTTCACCACCATGAATAACATTTCAAACTAGCCAGGTAGGCTCAAATAACAGTCAGTTGCATTAAAGTAATCTCCGTGTAGAAACTGTGGCCTATACCTCGCCATCTTGTGAAATAAAACCCTCATCCAGTTTGAAAGCGGCTCCGATGCGTCGCCGGACCTGCGGAGGCTTCTCGTCAGGCAGGAGAGGGTAATCGGAGGGCAAATTTCCAGTCAGCTCCTGTTAAAACAAAGGGCATTTTAATCTCAAAGAAAACAAACTTCATGTCTGTTAGTCAATACAAAACAAAACAAAATCTTGAGCGAGCAGATGCTCGTCTTTATATTGTCGAAATGTCCACAAAGAGGTTTCTATAGTGTAATGATTGGGTCCTTAAATCTTCTCCCTGCTTGGCCAATAATGAATGACAGACATGTGGGCTAACATGTAAAGAAGCATCTGTTTCTTGGACATTGCTTTAGTGCCTCTATTGAAGGGCTGTATTGAGAACAAGAAAAACCCCAGCTTAATCAGAGCAACCTGATTTACGCTTATGGGCAAGCTGACTTTCCTACTTAAACTTTCCTATTCTTTTGAAACTACGACACAATGTGTGTGCAAAGTAATTTATCCTTGTATGTAATACAAACTACTTTTCAGAAGTTTGGGATCAGTAAGATTTTATCATGGTTTTCAAGCAAGAAAAACATTTTCAAGATTGATAATTGAATATTGTTCATGCGCTTGCGCGTGCCTCAAAAGAGGGCTTACAATGACTTACAAAGATACATGACAGCTACAAGTGTATGCACTACTTGCTTTATGCAAGCACTATATAGAATAAATCCCTATTATACTTTATCGACAGGAATTGATAGGTGAAACAACAAACAGCCACCCACAAATAGTCTATAAACAAAGCATCAGGCTGTCTTTGAGTTCACATGAACAGTGGTTAAAGTTACTCGTCGTCAGGCTACAGAAAAATACCATAATTCCTCCGTTCAATTAGGCCTAAGACATCGAGAGTCACGCAGACCTATAACAACCCAGCCACAACACATAATTGCTAATAACATGCCTTACCTTAACACAGAATCGACCACAGAGTCCAGCGTTTATATTTTTTCTACAAATCTTTGAGTTAACATGTACTAAACATGAGTGGAATTTGTACCGCAGCGCCCCCACACCTTGATGCTCATGACAAGAATAGCATGTATAGTTATCTTAATTGAAGTGAATTAGGTTTAAATCGCCGTCATGCATGAATGAATGATATTTTTGCAATTTTACACATAATAATCCACGATATATATATATATATATGATACATGATGTTTATGAATTTAGCAGAGATGGCAATACTGATGACACTTTTTTTGTCACTCACAGCCTCTCTAATGCAGAGTTTCTTTAGCTCCAGGACACAAAGCTCCAGTCTGTCCTCAAGGGCCTGCTGCTTCAGCCTCATGGCACGCGTGTGAGTGCTCAGGTCCTTCACCGGAGACGTAGGACTGTCTGGGCCTGGATAATCACAACAGATTTCATTACACAAGAGCACACACATACAGGGGGCTAGCAGTTGGCCTGCCCTGACACAATGAACTCTAGCACTCATGTAAGAAACTAGAGTTGAGTATCTGACTTTCCTTGTCATTTTGTTTTGGGGGTGTACTAGAACAGGCTCTCATACTAGGTTGTTCGAAAAACATATTATTTTTTCATATTTTACATTATTACAACACCTCTCTCCCCAGTCTGGCATGAACGACTCGAATAGTTCCTGTATCAAATGAAGGCCCACCTTCTGAAATACGAAATGTGCTGTGATTGGTTAGCTGGGCCAGTGTGTGTTGTGATTGGCAGCACTCGGCGCCTGGTCAAGAAATGTCATGCCCCTTACCATAGCCGCCTGCGAGCTTCAGTGTAAATATTGCGTCAAAATCAAATCAATTTGAGCGTGATTTAAACCCGGATGATTGTAACTCCTCTAAGTTTGTCTGCCTTGGGAAATCTAGCGCGTCTCCGACATGGAGTGTGTTGCCTTCTCTAGTGCAGCTCAACCAGGTCTCGTCCCATTCGTCGATATTTGTGATATCACAAATCACGGAAAATATGCGTTGTAGTCCAAACGAGTCGTTCGTTGTAGTTTTTGAAAAGTGATTTCTGTTCAATAAAATGTCTCCTTTTGAATTGGACTTTGAGCTTTGTAACTTTGCAGATCTTTTTTATGCTCAAACAGCAACATTACAGACTAACTAAAAGTGAAAAAGCATAATAGGACCCCTTTAATATTATCTATTATTAACACACACACACACAAAAAAATTTAGATAAAATAAAGCTAGAAAATTTTAAGTAATGTTTACTTAAACTAAAACTACTGTAGTCCCCCAAATGTTTTTTGGGGGACTACAGCACCAAATTTTGGTTACTGATATGCATTCTCCTCCCTCCTAAATATGATTTATAATTTAAAAAATGAAAACAAAACAAAAGCACTCACCAGAGTTTAAAATGATCCCGCTATCAGAGTCACTGATCTCCTCCTTACAATCCATGTCTATTTTTGTTACTCTGCAGTTTTCAAAATATCCGAGTTCAGGCTGCAGATGTGACCTGTTGATGGGGAAGAGAAAAGACTGAAATCTGTTGTTTGATTTCAAGCACTCTCCATTTTCTGCTGCTCTCCAGTCCAGAAACCACTAAGTAAATTTGCCTTCCAAACAGTGGCTTGTGGCCGTGCGATTATGTAAAACCGAACCTCCCGAGGAGAACCCTTCACAGGCACCTCAGCATCTCCTCCACATCTGAAAAAGTCAACCGGTCTTTCGCCTCATCCACCCCTATTTCAGTCTGCCCCCCCCCCAAAAAAAACACAATAGCCGCACGCCCAGAGTTGAACTCACACATGTGGGGGTCTTATCCTTCGCATACAGCACCATAGCAACCTGGATCACTATGACCAAGCAGGCGTGTGTATTGTGATGAAGTGTGTTTGGGGGAAAACAAGAAGTCAACAGATGGCAGAAGGGACTCTCCCCCTCCCAAAGACTGCACCTGTTCTCTCCAAGACCCCCTCTCTTTCTTTCAGTGCCCACTCGCCATAGCTTTGAAGTGGAACAATGTGTCCATACTGATTCAGCCTCAGGCGGGACATGCTGATAACTTAGATAACCATGTCAGGGATTCTCTTATTACCATGAAGAAAACTTGCAGGCAAAGTTTTTCTAAAGGATTGTTAGAAATAATGTTTAGGGATCTCTGTCTGTGACGTCTCAGATTTCGCAGGCCTCAGTATGGAGAAAGTAAGATGAGGAGATGAGTTTTGAATGACAAATCGGATCCTCTTACAGATGTAAAAGGAATCAATCAAGCAGGAAACTTATTATTAATCTGTTTAAAGGGGAAGTTTACCCAAAAATTAGAGTGAATATATCATGGCAGAATTGAATGGGGTTCAAAACAACACTGGACCCTACTGAATTTCATTATATGGAAAACAAGTAATACGGAGACATTTTTTTTTCAAATTTTTGTGTTCCACAGAAGAAAGTGGCCTAAAGTTTGGAACAACATTAGGATGATTAAATTATGACTGAATTGCCATCATCTTGAGTTTCAGAATTACAAAAGATGCTTTCATATCCAGTAACAAGATTTGAGGAAGATATTAGCTCAATTAATGACATTTGCAACACTACTTTTTTTGAAGTCCTACAAAAAAGTAAGAGGTTTCATTTCCTGAGAAAGAAAAGGCAAGTTACATCAACCATTATCAAACCTAGGGGTCATGTATAAAGATATGCTTGGAATGATCCTAAATGTGAACGTGCAACACATTTTTTTAAATGTTCCCATGACTGATTTATAAAACATTAATATAATATGCACAAAAAACATTCCCTAAATGTATCCCTCTTACATATACACATTTATTTATTCATTCATTCATTCCAGGAAATCAGTAATCTAATTAATGAATTAAATTAAATCATGTAATACCCACAACACACTTAAAATGACTAATGTGCACATATAATAATAGTTATGCATATTGTGATTGTCTGTTTATTTATCTTTACATTTTCATAATCAGAGTTGGACTATTTGAATTACTGGTATATATGGAACAAAAAGTTTGTATGGATGTTATGGAACAGCTTTGACATTCTGGATGAAATCCATGGAATTTAGGATCAAATCCAATCATATGTGTGTTTTAGAAATAGGGCCCATGGCTCCTTGTTATATCTAATGAGCGCCGGTGTCATGCACAAAAAATCTAGGACAGGCGCTGTACTTATATAAATGCTATTTTGGGGGGAAATCTAGTTGCCCACCCACATCACTAGGGACAACATCCCTACTAATGAGTCGGCGTGGATCCTTATCATCCCTCTTCCTGAGTTCTGAGGAAGAAAATTTGACAGGACGTGACTGTGGAGCTTCTAAAGACTCCATCCTCATTCAGTTCTGTAACTCATGTGGATGGATGCAGCTCAGCACAATAGAAAGCAGCCTGCTCCATCAGACACTCCAACGACTGAAAAAATACCAGCAAAGCTCTGTCAACAAGCCCGAGTGGTCAATTTGCTGAGAGGACAGTATCTGCTGATACAACAAAACTTACAGAGGGCAAAAGAAAGGCTTATGAAACTGCAGCAGGAATTAGGTCACTGTGACAAACTGTGCTTTATTAAACAAAAAGCAACTCCCAATTTTAGTTGACCCCAAAATTATAATTCTGCCAAAATTGACTCACCCTCACATCTTTGAAAACCTGTATGACTTTCTGCCATGGATCACATACAAAGAAATATTGAATATCAGAAATTTCAGAACAAATTTGAGTACCTACATAATCAGTGAATCACATTCAATTTGCCCAACATTTGTGGGACAGTTCATGTTTGATTTTATTCCTAATTTGAAATGTGATTTAAATATGAGTTTGGCAAGCAGTTTTTGAGACCTAAGTATTTCATAATTCAAGTAGATGACACTTGCATGCCTAAAATTTCCCAAATGGCCATTAAATGACTTTCCTTGAAAGGGACTTTGTTGTAAACGTGTGAAAAAGAGCAATCAGCACAACTGCACTCAAGGACCTCCACCCTGAAAACACATTAGGTCTGTCTTGATTACAAAGCACATTAAGCTCAGAAGAGCAGACAGGACATAGTCTTCTTGACAGCGATCTCAGCAGCAGAAGAATAACACAACAGATCCACCCATCCTCTCTCGCAGTCAAGCGTAAAGATGAGACATCAGCAAATAAGCCCATTTTCAATAGTCTTCAATTCTCATGTCACCTCCTCCAGATTCCCAAACACCCTTTCCCATGAGTCTGTTGGGCTGTGATCTATTGGAATGCCTACTCGGCCAATTTCATTACCACTGCGGCCAGGACTGGAATTCCCAGAGAGGGCCAGAGCTTGGAAAGTCTGACGGGAGATTTGAACACGACCCAGATTGTATGCGGAGCCTGTTATTACAGAGATGCTGAATCATGTGGATGCAGATGTTATGGAGCGACAGATTTTAGTGTGTGACTTATTTCCACAGCTGGTGCAAAGCCAAAAACCAGTCGATTGTTAATGAAGCCATGCAAAACATGGCGGAGAGTGGGAAAGAGAGAGTGAGTGAGTGAGTGAAGAGACTTGAAAGACAGTCTTTGTGATTCCACTTCTCTCCTTTCATCATGCCACTCAATGAAGATGAAATGATTAATCAGAATGCATGACAGAAAGCCTCTTAAAGACGAAAACATCTTTGGCTAATGAAGTAAGTTTCTCTGCCAGTGTAAACAGACTCATTCTCTGTTTACACTGACTCATTCTCAGACCCTTTATGAATGGACATCCACTTCAATCTGTATTCCAGTACAAAGTTAATCAAGATATACTACCATGGATTTCTGGAAAAAAGATAAACCCTGTAAGCCTTTATACAAATAATAATGGCTTTAACTGTAGGCAAAATGTTCCTTTTAATTAACTTTTAACAGACCTAATGTCTAGAATGGCTGTACCAATACCACTGGATCTGGCTCAATGGTAAACAACACTCACAAGCACTAAGAAACATGTCTTTTAAATGCATGGAGCTTATGAAGATAAATATTATTGTAGTAGGTATTCCATTTAATCAATCATAATGCAATTATGCCATCAGCATCGAAACCAACTTGGGCCCCATAAATATCATGCAATTCAGATTTCATTTTACTAGTGACAGTCTTTAATAATTTGCATGCTTTGAAAGGGTTGATTGACCTTATAAGCAGCACTAGTCCATGCAATGAAATGGTCAGCATTTATGTCTGTCGTAAATGTAGGTTTAAGTCCCAAAAACATAAATGCACTCAAAACATATTTAAGATCATGAGTACAGAGCTTATCAAAGATTTAGCGCATGTCTTCGAATGAATGATTTCATGGGGCCTTTGTGCAAAGCTTTAATAAAATATCATTTCCACATATAAAATCCATTTATGCCACAAAAAAGGTAATACACATGTAATATTTATCAATACAAATATTATATTTACCATACCTTTTTTTGCCGTATCCAGCCCAATACACACCCTCCGTTCACTCCATTCCCGCAGATGCGCGTGTGCCGGCGACTCCACAGTGCAGCTGGATGTGGTGTCTTTGCTCAAGCCAGCCAAAAGCCACTGGAATATACCAACTGTATTTGCGCAGGGGGAGTGTGCCATGTAGCTGAAATATTCTCCAGTTGCTATTTATAAAGTAACATACGTATTAACATTAATAGATGCCTACTTAGCATGTTAATGAGGAAATTTTTTTCAACTGTGCTTGTTAACAAATTTAGATGTACCACACCGGGCGATACCACTGAAATCGCCCCCTATCGCGAATGTTTGTCTAGAATACTTCGTAAGCGTGCGTGATCTTTTGAAAGCAGCACACGCTTCTTCTGCGATAGGCGTGTCTAACAAAGCCAGCGGGAGAAAACCGAGACAATAAGAGTTAAACAAGAGGACAGCTGGCGAATAGTCCTCTGGACGGTATGAATGGTGTCTGAAATGGCACGCTGCCACAACTTCATTGTTTTCCTGCGTGGCGACATGCCCGATACTGTTCAAAGTAATTTGCTGAAAGAGTATTTGTTGCAACTGTCGTCAGCTTATAAATATATATATAAATTGAGAGCACAACATGGCTCGAGTTTCTTCCTACAAACGTTTCTTTGTCGATTTGCTTCCCATTTGCCTCCTGTTACCTTCCTGATAAAGGCGGGCTACGGCAGATGGCCAGCTTGCGTTCGTCGTGTCTCTTCCTGAATTTAAAGATCAGTTAATTAAACGGGCATTTCCATGTGAAAGGAGATTTCTCTCCGCGCTGGCGATGTGCAGGAGTGCCACCTGTAAATGCAAAGGCAGCGAGACACCGAATCGATTTGAGCATTCTAGTGTAGGGGGGAAAAACCGAACAAGGCTGTGGATAGCGAGTAAACTACAAAAGTCACTTTTCGATTTAAAAAGAAAAGACCATGCTAGGATATTATGGTGCCGAGATGTGGCTGGAGATTGTCATTTGGTTGCTAGGAAGTAACTGACTTCTCAATATGAAAGTCTCATTTAAGTATGACAGTTTGGTGACCTGCTTGACAAAAGGGGGGGAGAAAAGAAAAAAAAAAAGGGGGAATTTTATACAAGACATTAATAGCTTTATTTTGATTCAGGTTTACAGAACATTACAGTATATTTAAATAGAGGGCTTCATTACAGCTGTATGCAACTTAATTTCATAACATTCTCTATTATATGAAAACTGTAAAAATTACAAAAGGCGCATTTCTTCTCCATAGGCCCTTTCAGTCGTTTTATTCAGTCAACTGTATGCGACGCAGACTTTCTTTCACTCTGACAAATTCTGGCACATTCTTCTCATCCTCCATGCGCCTCTGTTCCTCCATCTCATACTGTGGAGAGAGATTTAAAACGGTCAACTTTACAAAACACTAAAATATATGAAGTGCGCAAGTCCATTCAACAAAATGCATAGCCACAATAATTCAGTTCATCCCAAATTTTTACTGACTTGCATCACCGGGCGATACCACTGAAATCGCCCCCTATCGCGAATGTTTGTCTAGAATACTTCGTAAGCGTGCGTGATCTTTTGAAAGCAGCACACGCTTCTTCTGCGATAGGCGTGTCTAACAAAGCCAGCGGGAGAAAACCGAGACAATAAGAGTTAAACAAGAGGACAGCTGGCGAATAGTCCTCTGGACGGTATGAATGGTGTCTGAAATGGCACGCTGCCACAACTTCATTGTTTTCCTGCGTGGCGACATGCCCGATACTGTTCAAAGTAATTTGCTGAAAGAGTATTTGTTGTAACTGTCGTCAGCTTATAAATATATATATAAATTGAGAGCACAACATGGCTCGAGTTTCTTCCTACAAACGTTTCTTTGTCGATTTGCTTCCCATTTGCCTCCTGTTACCTTCCTGATAAAGGCGGGCTACGGCAGATGGCCAGCTTGCGTTCCTCGTGTCTCTTCCTGAATTTAAAGATCAGTTAATTAAACGGGCATTTCCATGTGAAAGGAGATTTCTCTCCGCGCTGGCGATGTGCAGGAGTGCCACCTGTAAATGCAAAGGCAGCGAGACACCGAATCGATTTGAGCATTCTAGTGTAGGGGGGAAAAACCGAACAAGGCTGTGGATAGCGAGTAAACTACAAAAGTCACTTTTCGATTTAAAAAGAAAAGACCATGCTAGGATATTATGGTGCCGAGATGTGGCTGGAGATTGTCATTTGGTTGCTAGGAAGTAACTGACTTCTCAATATGAAAGTCTCATTTAAGTATGACAGTTTGGTGACCTGCTTGACAAAAGGGGGGGAGAAAAGAAAAAAAAAAAGGGGGAATTTTATACAAGACATTAATAGCTTTATTTTGATTCAGGTTTACAGAACATTACAGTATATTTAAATAGAGGGCTTCATTACAGCTGTATGCAACTTAATTTCATAACATTCTCTATTATATGAAAACTGTAAAAATTACAAAAGGCGCATTTCTTCTCCATAGGCCCTTTCAGTCGTTTTATTCAGTCAACTGTATGCGACGCAGACTTTCTTTCACTCTGACAAATTCTGGCACATTCTTCTCATCCTCCATGCGCCTCTGTTCCTCCATCTCATACTGTGGAGAGAGATTTAAAACGGTCAACTTTACAAAACACTAAAATATATGAAGTGCGCAAGTCCATTCAACAAAATGCATAGCCACAATAATTCAGTTCATCCCAAATTTTTACTGACTTGCATCTGGCAAAACTCTTGACCGCCATTTCAGTAATGAGGAACATCAAGCGGACAGAGATTGGTCAGTACCTCCTGCAGTTTCTGTTGTCTCTTACGGAGCTCTTGTTCCAGGTCAGAAGGAGGTCGGAGGGCAAGTTCCTCCTCTCGGTGCAGGTCAAGCCTCCTCTGCTGTAACACGCGCTGCAATTCTGGTTTCTCCTCCAACAGGCCTCTGAGAAGAAAAAAAGGTCACAGTTTGTATGAATAAATGCAGGTTAGTGTAGGTTTGATGTCATTTAAAACTTTCAAAATGAGGTTTGTTTATTTTGCTTTTATTCTTTGTAAAGTATTGGGTTATGTTGGATTACTTCATTTGCAAAGTAAACACATCTTAGATGTTACTCTTTACCTCTTGTGGCTGAGCAGAAGCTCCTTATGAAGATTCTGGCGACTGGGACACTCGCCAGGTGAGCCATTCAGTTTCCGGAGCTGAATGAACTCGTCTCCACTGTCTGTGCTTTGCTGGGACACAGGAGAATGACATGCATAATTCTCTGAAAAGAAAGATTGGAAACATTTAGACTTATATGAACACCAACAAATCTTCAGTTATGATTTGACATTTGAGAAGCAAATTGTAAGATGTCTAAAATTATGTCTACATGTTTATATGACAGACTAT
Source organism: Sinocyclocheilus grahami (assembly GCF_001515645.1). NCBI lineage: Eukaryota > Metazoa > Chordata > Actinopteri > Cypriniformes > Cyprinidae > Sinocyclocheilus > Sinocyclocheilus grahami. The sequence goes on along the minus strand of NW_015505563.1, from coordinate 76,201 downwards.
ATGATGCAATGTAAATTAAACTCAGAGCACAGTCAGTGCCTGTACCTTTTCTGTGATGTCTGAATCCTGGCCGCTGGAGAGAAAAGTTAAAAATAAAATATTGATACCCATTAAAGCATAAGTAAATAAATTTACCCAAATGAATGGGTTACTTCTAGCATGCAATTTAAATAGTGTAATGGGCGCCAGCATGTCCACCTGCTGATGAAAGCACAGAATCAAACCAGCTCAGTGGACTGAGATGACATGCTCTGCCTTCTAATGCATGTTGGCTTCATTTACTTACAGATGAATGAAGCAAAGCGGGCCATTTATAGCTCAACACTGAGACTTTGAGTTATTGTCAACCTCCTGACCTCTGAAACACAGACTCTAAAATAATACGACTACAGACAATAGGACAGAGGAAAGATGTTCAAAATTGGATTTCTTAGTAAGCATTAAATGTTATGTACAAACTTAAATATATACATAGACTTGCAAAATTACTACTACCACCACCACCCTTATTATATAAACCATTGTCGATCAATAACTATTGACTAATAACTATTCAAATTCATAACAAGAGACTTTCCATGAATCCACAAAAAAAAGAAGCAGATTTTAGTCACATATGCAGTGTGCATCCTTGTTCTTAAGTGTTTAAAAATGTTTTTTTGGAGTTAAATGCTTTTATCCAAACCTACTTGCATTGTACTCAGGACATGCATTCCATGTGAACCTATGAATTTGGCCTTGTTAGCACTGTACTCTACTGTTTGGTCTACAGGAACATTTTAGGAACCTTGACGCATCCACCTCTTAATGAGACGTTAATCTTCTGGGCATCCTTCCCAGAGCATAGCGTTTATAACCAAGATCGGGTTAAATCAGCTTACTCTGGTCCAACAGTGCCATGCTCAAGGGCCATTTGTGTGTCAACCACACCAAACACTCCCCTGTCCAATCTCCACACTCCTAAACCAACATGACAGACTATTGACTGAAATACATGACTCATGCAAATTATGATCATATTGTATAAAGGTTTGTGATTGGGTCATATAAAAACTACTTGCTGGGAGGGATGCCATTAAATGGGAACAAACTTTAGTGTAAAGACTGTGCATTGTTAAAGCAACAATGAATAACTCCAGAAACATTTTAATTTCATTAAATATTTTTTATATTTGAAAGACTTCATGTTGTATTCAAGGTAAATAAGCTTCATAATGCTAAAACCAGCAGCAGCAGCAAAAAAAAAAAACTGCTGGTTTTTCTTCAAATTAACCTGTTGTTTCTCTTAAAGTGAACTTTTTAAATGTAACTGGCTAACAAAAGCGTTTAATTCAGTTTTCCCCATAAAAAAAAAAAAAATCAAAATCAAAGCACTAAACTCAGTTACTAAAAGAGGGTGACTATCGAACACCAGCAATCATTCACTTGGGATTCATCGAATAAACGAACTACATTTAAAAAAAAAAAAGAACACTCACCTCCACGCATACGGTTGATTGCTTTTTTGTTGTGTTCAGGTCCAGCATTGTGTGACTAGTGTAAAGTCTGTGGCCTTCGGTCAGCGTTTGCTCTGTTTATGTTCAGTGATGCTTGTTGCAGACATTACGTTCAAGCTCATTACGCCATCCCAGATTAACCTGAACCTATACGAGGCAGGTAGGATGCCAGATTAACTAATTACCGAAGACATCGCTGCTGATTTGAACTGTATTCCTTCCTTGGAAATAACTCTTGATCTCTTTTTTTTTTTCCTCATTAAGACAAATGAAAAGACCGACAGACGTCCGTTTTTGCTAGTTAAATAAGCAAATGCCTGTTAAGAGGTGTTTGTTTTCTGAACCAACGGGGTTATTGTTCTATCAATATAAAAATATATATATACATACATACTGCGCTTGTTTCTCAATTTATAAAATCTTACCGTAACCAGCCACAAGATGGCAGTGTGGTTTTTAAGGCTTGCTATTTGGAATCCCATGATTCCAAAGTGCTACTTATTGACGTCAACCAGGATGTGAGGTCATTGAGTGAATGTGTTCGCGCGTGTGTGGAGTGAGTGTGAGAGTGGTTGATTGTGTGCTTGAATGTTTGTGTTTTGTGAGAGAGTGTGTGTGTAAGTGAATGAGATAATTAAAAAAAAAAAATCTACACCGTGATCTTATTTGATCTGGTCCGAGTTGTTGCCCTGCTCGGATACAGAGATGATAATAACCGACTCGGGAGCTTCTGTAGCGATGATCGTGAGGCTTTTCACAAAACTCTGGGCATTCACAGTTGAAACTGTGGTAAGAAATGATGAATCGATCAGATACACTAGAACAGGCAGGGTGCTGGATCTCGGTCCAGTATGCTCTGCTTGTTCACTGAGTATAACGGCGATTCTGATCTCACCATTACTTCTAACAGTGAGCGAGTCCTTGAAGTCAGTGAGCATCTCAAATGTATTGTATTCATTTAAAGAAGAGACCACACCGGCATATCTACGGTTCTTTTATTCTATTTGTTCAAGCCCTTATACGTGGTATTGCTGATACCCACTGTTTAACAACCAACCTGTGGGAGTACGGGTAACCCATCTTAACTTGTATATCATATGTATTGTGTTACGTGGAGTAAAAGCCGCCATCATGCTTACGAGAGTAACCTCGGTTTGTAGAGGCGGTGTGATGAGACTCTGTAAATAAAAGAAACACCGTGGTTACACTCTGTAGCTTTTTTTTTTTTAAGAATCTCTTTCTTATGGGTTGAGTATTAAATCTCACCTATGGACCCTTTAATACTGTATATAGAAGCCTTCTGGGTGTCGACCCACACTCTCATTCTTTTGGTTTCAGTCTCACGCATTGATTCTTCTAGTTCTTTGTTTTTCAGTGTCCTGTGTGGGGAAAAAATTCATCAAAATGGCTGCGAGTTTTAGCCTTACCGAGCCTTCAAACTAAATAACACACAGCTGTTTGGGTGTCTTTTTTTTATTTTATTGACATACCAATAAAATAAATTCTTTAAAAAAAGTAAAGTTTTAATCAATGGATATCATTGTTCATATAAAATATGAAGAGTTTATTTGCAAAAACAGAGAACTCAGTTTTTAAAAATGTAAAAAAAAATCATGTTTTTTTCAATCCTGCATTCCAATTAATATCAATCAAAATCCAGTTGGGTTATTTTGATTAAATAACTAAAAAATACAGCTAACTAGCGCATATAATAAAATATAACGCAATAAAAAAAACATGACTTATGAAAATTAATAAAAACGGAGTTGCCTGTTTTTGCAAATAAACTCTTCATATATTCAATTTAAATTATTTAGAGGCCTTACCCATAATCCAATGCAACAGTTTCCTTCTGCGTCACGGTTTGATTTTTGTTTTGAAACAATCCTAGATGATGATCGTATGTGGATTTCAGATGAATGTCCAGACTGTTCTTTGGTGCCTTGTGACAACATTTTAGCAGTCAGTACATTTCAAAAACACGAAGCTTTAAATCAGAACATATTTGGATTTACTTTAGGTTGCCTATGGTCATTTTTAAGTGGTAGTAAGCAGATTCAAATCTTCCTTCGAGGTACAGCTACATCAACTCACTGTAGTGTCGTAATGAAAGACATTTCGGCGAGAGCTGGCCTGTGTTGTCGAGTAATGGAGTCTCCTCCAGGGTTCGTCATTCTGTGCGAGGTGGGCTGGCTTCTCATATGCCAGTTTCTGATCAAGCAAGGTAAAAAGTGAGAAATATGTAAACACGAATGTAGGCTATAATCAAAAAGCATACGAACTAGATGTGTAAATAGAAAAGGGTGGCCAATTATAAAGTTTGAATTACCTGAATTTCCTCACTCCCTGTAAATGTATAATCGTTCTCATATCGCGGAAATGGAAAAGGATCTCGTTCTTGTGGCATATTTTCCACAATATATCCAAATGAGTCTGGTGGAATGTAACAGGTCGGTGGTTTGAGATCTTGCGACTTTTTTGTTGTCCCTCCTACCGTTGCCTAGAGACCAGTTAGTGAGCGTCAGGTTTGCCGCACCACGCAGCTCGAGACGTAAATATACTAAACTAACCTTACAGACAAGTGCATTTTGGTGTCAACTTTACTATTAACAGTTGATTAGGTGGCTGTTAACCGCGTTGTTTTTAGAACAACCAAAAAAAGCTTTTTAGTTTCCCCAGAATTTGCTGCTATACGTACTAAATTGTGTTTCCCCCAAATGTAGACCTCATATCATTACTATAATGTTTGTTATTCAGCCGCGTTATTGGTGCTTAATGTAATTTTTTTTAATCTTTACGAAAATTAATGTCTTGACATGCAGTGTTGCCAACTGCTTTCAATTGAAAGTAGCTAAAACTGGTGGCTAAATGTCATTAGATGACATAATGGCAAATTCACTGATCTATATAAAGATGAATATAGATCAGTGGGCAAGATGAGAACTTAGATAAGGTTTGTCCAAGAAGTTGCACTATCTGTCCCTAAACTTTGGGAAAAAGTCTCAAAAGGGGTGGGGAATTCGCTAAATCTAGCTACAAAATTGCTAAACTGGCAACACTGTGACATGTATCTATACAAGAGAGACACGTTAGCAGTTGGAACTCCATCCCAAAGAGACTGGCCAATAGGAGAGCTGAGCGCGTTACACGCTTAGTATGTGCAAACAGTGTCTGGATAAAAGCCCAGCAATATTTACAGCACGGCTGTTACTGTCACACGCCTTTCCTGAATGAACGTATCTTTTGGAAACAGAAATGTATTCAAGCCATGTGCTTTTCAATGCTGGAACGCAAGGCGTTTCTGTTATTTTTCTGCTTCACTTACTTTTAACGGGGGCAACGGAATTACCCAGCTGCAAAGAGGTAGGTGCTACTTTACTGTGAATTATACAGGTTTTCTGAGACTGTAACGTGAGATTCTACAACAGTCTTTTTAAATAACGTAATTTCAAAAAGTTTGAACTACTTATTATATGCTGTTTATTTCTGACAGCTGCTAGAACTACATAATGCACTGAAATTATTGGCTGACTGGCTGAACACACATTAACAGAATAACACATCTGTGAGCTAATACTGCTGCTGATGGAAATATTGATCATTATAAACACTCAACATTATCCTGGAGGACTAGGCCAGCACATTCTATAAAAATATATATCATGTGAGGTCCATTAATAGTAACAGAAAACATAATTTCTCCCCATTGGTTACATGCTGAGAAAACTGTATTGTACACATCATCATACACAGTGAAGCCGCCACTTTACAAATAAGAAACCATATAAAATTTAATCCAGGAACAAATGAAAAAAAAAAGAAGCCTGACAGCTCATATCAGTTAATAAAGCAAATAAGGGATGTGGGCTGGATGTTTTCTTAGTTAATAAAAAGCTCACATGCATCATCAATATTAGCTTTCAGTAAACTTGTTTCCTTTCTGCTGTATGTATGTTTTAGCTCTCTTGTCTTCTTTTCCCTCAAGAAAATAATTGTTTGAATAAGAGTGAACATAATCATGGAAATGGGTGACACACTTACTTTATCATGTCTAGATAAGCTTGTCCGTTGGCCCTAGAGAGCTGTGTGAAAGGGGCATCTGCTGTTATGATCAGCCGACAAACGGCTGCATTGTTGTTGGTGTACCTGAACTGATATACCTGTATATAATAATAATAATATAATTTTAAAACATTTTTATTGTTGCAAATATAACTGAAAATAGACCAAGTGAAAATTGCCATTGACCTTGTGGAAAAAAACAAAACAAAACAAAAAACCTTGTTTTCTGTGGGAGTAAGAGATTCATCAGCTAATCTGACCCCTAAGAGACACCATAGAAACAAATGTCAGTCTGTTCTGTTGCCTTGGTTTCTCGGTTTCATCATATATATATATGGATGTGGGGATTATTATGTGGACTGCTTGCTCAGAACAACTTTCATTCTTTCGTTCTTTCTTTCTTTCTTTCTTTCTTTCTCACTAAACGTTACTAATGTTGCTGCACTAACACAAAGCACTTAGGAAGCACGGCCACTCGTCACATTGAGGTCTTGTTAACTATTAATCTTGTTTCATTCCACATGGGTCATTCTGATCTGCTCTGTGAATGTGACGTGTCTGCTGTTACCTCAGGTGCCATTCTGTCAGTTTAATTTAGGTTCTTGTTTCTTGCCATCTGCTTGTTCTTTGGGGGAGTTAGCTGTCAACATATACAAACCACTTTAGTTTGAGTCTAAATAATTGTTTCATTTAAACCACACCTTTAAGCATTTAAGCATCTTGTTACAGATTATTATGTCCTTAGTTAAATTAGGATAAACTGATAAACAGATGTTGGAGATGTTAATGTTAATATATATTCAAGATTTTATTTTATCGGGCTCTCCTGCCATGGTGAGTAAATAATACCTGCTAAAGACTGTTTGTTTAGACAAGGATTTGAAACTTCCTTGAAGCTGATCTCCAGTGGGTGGATCCGCCTATTGTTCAAATATTGATCTGACACATTATTTTAAAAGGAGATATAATCCAGAGGAACATTATAAACAAGATGTTGGTAACTACAATTTTATATTATGTCTGTGAAGCACATAATGACAAGTTGTGCATCTCAGCTATCAACTAGTGAACATTACTTAAAAGCACTCAGAGACAGACTTTGGACCACTGCAGTTTTAATATTGCTGTAATATAGTATTGTAATGAAAGCTTTTTTCTTAGCAGAAACTTTATGATAGTATAAATTACATAATATAAAATAATTCCAACTCAAATCAACATTTAATTTCCTTGTATTTATTTATTTGGCGAGTAGCTACCTAACACTCCACGTCAGCTTGTTTATCATTTAATCTGTTTTTTCTACATTAATTAGATAACTATACAATATAATTTTCTTACATAAACACTAAATTGGTCATTACTGAATAAGGTTTATGTGGTTGATATCTCCAATTATGCCAACAAATGTATTACCCTGCACAAAACTCCATTTTGCAGTGGTCCTTTTGTCTTGTTTTCAAAATGAATGACATTTCAATGCAGCTGTTTTTGTATGTTTCATTATTTTGCAGTCTGATTATCATTTTGAGTACACAGACTGTGACGTTTTGGGCTCTCGATGGAGAGTAGCGATACCCAACAAGCCTGAGACCTGCACTGGCCTTCCTGATCCAGTCAAAGGCACCCATTGCAGTGAGTAACTACAACACACACACACACACACACACCGCCACTACTAGATAACGGTCTCTAGCATGCTATGTTACCAGGTGAAGGGTTTTCAAAGCTAGAAAGGCATTAAGATACTTTCATCTTTGTTGTTTATTTCTCTTTTGTCAGCGTTTAGCTGTAATGAAGGCGAATTTCTGGACATGAGGACTCAAGAGTGTCAGAAATGCGTTTCAGGGACCTATTCTCTTGGGACGGGTGTTGCTTTCGACGAGTGGGACACTTTGCCCACTGGCTTTGTCAGCCATGGCATCAATATGAACTTAGGAGACACTCACACAAATTGCTCCAAGTGAGTGACTCATATATGTATGAAAAAAATAAGAGCTACAGCATTTCAGGACATGCAAACAGGTGCTAGTGCTTAAAATTCAAGATCAAGTGGATGGCTGAGCCATTCAACATTCACTTAACAGTAATTGCATGCACAGAATGTTTATGCAAAAGTGCTTGACGAGTTAGGACCTTGAATTTTTTGGAATTAAAATGAAACTGAAGAATGGACATTTGTGGAAATTTGCTCTAATTGGGACCCATTGCATGTGTCTCTTGCATCTGTGCAGCTCAACATGGATCCCAAAAGGTGATTATATTGCGTCTAACACAGATGAGTGCACTTCAACTCTTTCATATGCTGTGAGTCTAAAGAAGCCTGGATCTGTGTCCTTCCAATACTTCTATGCAGACAACCACATGTTTTTTGAGTTTTATGTAAGTACTGTGGCTATATTTTTATATATTTTACCCCAAATATATACATATACAGAATAAAAAAAATTATGGTTAGTTAAATTGAATTTGTATTAAGTGCATTTTTATGATTAATTTATAAATAACGTATAATAGGCAATATAAAATTAATAAATTGAGTTTTATAACAACCACAAATGTGAAAATGTTAGATACTGCATGATATGGGATATGATATGCATGTGCTATCAGGTTCAGAATGACCAGTGTCAGTCTACAGACTCTCAGCGTCGCTGGATGAAGATATCAGAAAGTGATTGGGATTACCATTATGTAAGTCTGTGTGTGTATGTGTGGTCCTGGTAAACCCTACGTTATGGGGATAAAATGTCTCATCAAATCCTTGTCGTTGTGGGGACCCATGAGGAAACAAGCTTATAAATCATACAAAATTAAGTTTTTGAAAATCTAAAAATACACAAAGTTTTCTGTAAGGGGTAGGTTTAGGTGAAGGGCTGGTCTAGAGCAATAGTAAATACAGTTTGTACAGTATAAAAACCGTTACGCCAATGGAATGTCCCCATAAAACATGGAAACCCAACATTGTGTGTGTGTGTGTGTGTGTGTGTGTGTGTGTGTGTGTGTGTATACACTCTAAAAAATGCTGGGTCCAGCGCTGGGTTAAAAAGGGAAAACCCCAGCTATTGGGTTGTTTTAACCCAGCTATTGGGTTGTATTTAACCCAGCATTTTAGAGTATATATATATATCTATACATATAATCATGAATTAAATATAATTAAATGAGTAATTAGGGTACAAGAAACGCACAGATGTGCAGCAAAACTCACCTGTGAGAGTATTGAATTCAGAATTATGTGGAGCTTTTCACTGCACAAATCGCTCCACATCAGCTTGACAAAGACTAGAGCCTTAACAAAAGCCCAGCGAGAAAACCAAAGGCTTTTATGTGCAGATGTTTAGAAATGCGGAAGATTAGAAAGAAACCAGCACAAAGTGCCTGCATGACTGGCATATTTAAACTAATCCAAACAAACATAGAAAACAAACATTTGACATTTATATATCAGTCTTCTGATGTATGTGTACTGTTACCGCACTAGCAGCTGTGAGGTGTCACACTGTATTTAATGTAACCTGTTTTAAACCTGCCTACAAAGTTTTATTGTATTGAACGTCACCTTTTGGATCAATATTTTAAAGAAGGCATTCTAAAATCCTAAATAATTGATGTCTACAAATGTATGTCTGTTAAATAATTTACATGTCATCTAAGTAAACATTTAACTCCTGGCACAAAGCTTGCGGATATTTATATATTTTTTGTTTTCACTCATTTTAGTTACAGCTTTACTAATTTTATTGTGGTTTTGTCATATTAGATTTTTTAAATAGGTCTATATAATATGAATTACTGTTTAGGTATTAGTTTTAGCTTATTTACTTTTATTTACTTTAATACTTAAACCGAGAAATAAGAAATGTTTGATGGAATGGAATGTTTGAATACACGATGATACAAAGTTTCCTACAATTGTGATTCTTGTGTAAATACATTTCTGCTAGAGAATACGTTGAAGCCTCAGGCCACAAAACCTTTTCTTCTTGCTATCTAACCAGGTGCAGCTGAGTAGTGGTAACAATGTCTTGTACTGGAGAACAACAGGTTTCTCTCTGACCGCTAACACTGCCAAATCGGTTCTACTGAAGAACATTGTCATCTCAGGTATTTATCCATCACAATTCATTGTGCACTACCTTAAAAAAGAATTGACTTAGTAAATAACAATCGACCTTTTCTTCAGGTGTCTCGTATACATCTGAGTGTTTTCACTGTAAGCCAGGTACCTATAGTGATAAACCAGGGGCTGCCCGCTGTGTGCCATGCCCTGCTAATTCGTACTCTAATAAGGGAGCCACTGCGTGCCAACCCTGTGAGGCGGACAAATATTCAGGTGTGTGTCTCAGCATTTTTAAAGCAATGCTCATGTTAATTCAGGTCAGTCATCAGCTGCTATTGTTATCATTTCACATTCATTATTGCTCATAGTTGTGTTATTTTTTCCCTCTGTACTTAGACAAGTATATGAATGTTTACAGGATGTTTTTTGTAAGTGAAACATTGGAGTATTTACAACATATTTATACTCCTTATGCAGGTGCATAAATTATCCTGAAGTCTTTCAATTAAAAGAAGAAAGAAAATATATAAACATTACATTAATTGTACTAATTAAAATAATCCTATAAAAACATGAAAAGATATTGAATTGTTGATATAATTATTGAATGATTTTGTGGTTAAACTAACAAATATATCAGTCATATACTAGAAAATCCTGATGCATGTAAGCGTAGTTATTTTAAATGGCTGGTGGTCACCCAACAAATGCCTTGTAAAGGTCTTTAAACGTTATATCTGCATAGATGTGATCAAGCATTTAAATGCAAGCTCATGAAAGTAAATGTTCATGTAAATGACCTGCACTCACCAGTGCATGTACTCTATGGGATTTGCCTACTGTGTTTTATCACTTTATCTAAATGAGTGTGTGTTTTTCCTAATGCCATGGGCATTTTCCTCTGTCCTGTGTGTGTTACCCCAGGACTTGGATCTGGAACCTGTCTACAGCGACTGCCCTGCACAACGACTGATTACTTCTATACTCACACACCATGTGACTCCAGTGGTCAGGTACCACAAAAAATCCAACAAATCTAGAGATTTGATTTATTTTATTTTATTTTATTGATGTAACATCTCCAGATGACAACTGACTGTTTATATATATATATATATATATATATATATATATATATATGTAGACACAACTGATGTATAAATGGATCGAGCCTAAGATCTGCAGTGAGAGTGTGGAGGGGGCAGTGCAGCTTCCGGCTTCAGGGGAGATGATGGCCTGCCCTCCATGCAATCCAGGATTCTTCTCCAACAACACCTCCATCTGTGAACCCTGCCCACATGGCTTCTATTCAAATGGGACAGGTAGAGAGAGACAGCCAACAGCCAACAATTAACGATTTCACTCACCTATGACAGCATATGCATCTCTGTTCTATCTCTAGATGGCAACACTACATGTGTATATAACACTAAATGTATGCTTTAGTACATTATTGTAGTGCATCAATAACTTAACTCACTATTATAAACAATCATGTTACATGTGTTTAGAATGCTCAGAGTGTCCTGCTGGAACGGAACCAGTTGTGGGGTTTGAATATAAATGGTGGAACAAAATGCCCAACAATATGAGGAGTCCAGTCTTCAGCTCAGAATACAGAAGCGTGGAGAGGAGCACAGGTAGGCCTAAATATCCCCTCACTAACTCTCCACACAATTTGATGCAAATTTGATATTATTTTATAATTGAATATAAAATTTTAAGTGAGCCATTGATTATGGCTGAAGTTTTTGTAGACAGAGTCATTCTGTCATAGATGTTTGTGAGTTATTGGGGTTTTGTTGTAACAGGCTGGGAGGTTGCAGGCGAGTACATCTACACCACACCAAGCAATCAGGACTCTGACTATATGATGCTGACACTCACAGTACCTGGATACAGGTGAGCACATGCATATGATAACGAATAGCAACAGAATTGTATTAATGATCTCAATATCTCATTATGAAGACAACATTAACGCTAATACAAGAGACATAAACATGGGCTAATATAATTTACTCAATATATTTTGTTTTTCCATTTTCCAGCCTGCCTCATTCCCTGAGTGAAGACAATGAGAGAGTTCAGCTTTCCAGAATAACATTTGTGTTTGAAACAAAGTGTACAGCTGATTGTAAACTGTATTTCATGGCAGTGAGTTTGACTGTATTTTATACCATTGTATATATGACATTTACAATTACAGCTTGAAGAACATTTTTGAAGTGTCTTATGTTCACCAAGACTACATTTATTTGATCAAAATACAGTAAAATTAGTAACATTGTGAAATATTATTATAATTTAAAATATTTTTTATTGTATTTATATTATATTCTAATATGCTTGTTTGGTGCTTAAGAAACAGTTTTTATTATCAATATCGAAAACAGTCTGTGCTGGTTAATATTTTTGTGGAATATGTTTGAGTAGAATGTTCAAAAGAACAGCATTTATTTTAAATAGAAACCTTTTGTAACATTATAAATGTCTTTACTGTCACTTTTGATCAATGTAATGCATCATTAATGAATACAATTCTTCTTCTTCTTTTTTTAATCTTACTTACCCCAAATTTTAAATGGTACAATTATTATAATTTCTATATTCCTTAATTTGCAGAGTATTATTAATTGTCTAAGATTTGTCTATATCTCTTTGCAGGGGCAAAATGAATGGAGTAATATTGTGGAGAGTTGGTCTGGCACTATAGGGAAGCAGTCCTACTCTTATCTTATTAAAAGCAATAACACTGTTAGCTTCACCTGGGGTTTTCAGCGCACTGGGCTCTTCAGTATGGTAAGATTAAACTACAATCTTTTACTTTTCTGTTTTGTTTGTACTTTTTTTTTTACTGTTAAGTAACAGATAATTTAAACTCTTTTGATGATCTGTGGCTGTGTGTCTGTCTTACAGAAAAATGAATACAGCTCTGACTATGCTAAGATCTACTCTGTTCGCCTCACTAATGTGATTGGGGGTGTGGCGTCAGAATGTCTTCAGTGTGCTCTGGCTGCCGTTGACTCTGAGTCTGCCTGCGTCCCCTGCCCTCCAGGACACTACATGCTGAACGGCACAGGAGTGTGTAAAAGCTGTCCCTCAAATACCATCATCAGGCCCGAGCAGCCAATCGGAAAGCAAGCCTGCATACCTTGCGGACCCAATACTTACAGTAATGAAGTAAGCATTATTTATTTAAACAAAAGAAGAACCCTAACCCTAAAATAAAGAATATTATTATTTTTAATAATGATTACATTAGAATATTTTATTATTGTGTATGCATATTGTTAGTCACTTTCTTTATATTGATTTTCACAAATCATGCACTTTCCAACTATTTTATATATCTATTCACTTCTGTTAAATATGTTTGTCCTCTCTGTTCACAGGGCCGTTCTGCGTGCATGAGTGACTGTACTTTAGCACTGCATCATAAAGGAGAGATGCTGAATTATGATTTCTCACCGCTGGCAAATGTCACTGGCTTCCAGAGCAGCCCACGCTTCACCAGTAAAGGGCTGCAGTATGTCCACCATTTCAGTGTGGCGCTGTGTGGGACAGAAGTAAGAGAATAAATTAGACCAGATTCAGTTTTTATGAATGACTAAAGTGTAAAGTATGCAGTGATGTCTGAGTTATAAGCTCAGAATGAAACATTCAAGTGTGTCTTTCTTTCATTTAGAACAGGGCTCTTGCATCCTGTGTGGAAAATGTAACTGAAAGCAAGAGGGATGTAAAAGGCTACATCTGTCAGTCTACCGTAGTGCCTTCTGAGGTCAGGGGTCAGAGTGTTGTGTCCTCTCAGCCCTTCAGTATTGGAGATACTTTAATCGGTGAGTGCTACCACGGCTTTGAAATCTCTATCAAACAAACCTATCCCACTGGGTCCTGTGGATTCATCAGATGCCAACTTTTTATACTCAGGAGTGACAACTGACTTCAAATTTGATGACATCTCGTCATTGGATGGCAACTTTCCTGTTGAATCAGAGCTGCCTGATGTCATATTCTACTACAGGTGAGTGTACTTGCTTGCAATGATCTGTGTTAAGTTTATTCTAATGTTAAGTTAATTATAATCACGTTCACAAACTATTTTTGTTGACCTCAGCAGACTGATCTGTAATGTTCTTCCCATTATGGTGTCAACAGATCTAGAGAAACGACACAAGCATGTAAAAATGGAAGATCAGCCTCCATTAGGCTCCGATGTGATCCCACTGTAACACTGAAGAACCATGTTTCCCTACCAAGGTACAACATGAAAATAGCTTTTCCTTTTGGGTAGGGCTGCACCATTAATCAACACAACACCAAAATTGCTTAGTGTGATTATCAAATCACAAAGGCTGTGATTTAATTAAAGGGATAGTTCACCCAAAAATGAAAATTCTGTCATTAATTACTCACCCTCATGTTGTTTCAAACGCGTAAGACCTTTGTTCATCTTCGGAACACAAGTGAAGATATTTTTGATGGAATCTGAGAGCTGTCTGACTCTGCGTAGACAGCAACGCTGTCTCCAAAATGCTATTCTCCAAAATGGCGCTAGGGTGATGCGAAGACAAATTGTTGAATAAAGTCGTTTTTTTTTTTCTTTCGCGCACAAAAAGTATTCTCGTAGATTCGTAAAATTACGGTTGAACCCCTGATGTCACATGGATTATTTTACAGATCTCCTTGCTACGTTTCTGTCTGGGAACATTTCAGTTGCGTTGCTGTCTATGCAGGGTCAGACAGCTCTCAGATTCCATCAAAAATATCTTCATTTGTGTTCTGAAGATGAACGAAGGTCTTACGGGTTTGAAACAACATGAGGGTGAGTAATTAATGACAGAATTTTCATTTTTGGGTGAACTATCCCTTTAAGACCATATTTCATCTTCGGAAGACAAATCAAGATATTTTTCAGTCTCATTCAGAATATTTTGAGTTCAAGGCCCAGAAAGGTAGTAAGGACATTATTAAAATAGTCCATGTGACATCAGTGGTTCAACCACTAGTTGAACCATCAAGGTTGAACCACTGACGTCACATGGACTATTTTAATAATGTCCTCACTACCTTTCTGGGCCTTGAACATGGTAGTTGCATTGCTGTCTATGCAGATTTAATATTTTGATTTAATCAAAAATATCTTAATTCGCTACTTTTGGGGCTGTTCCAAGAAAAAAAAACAAGACCAATCAAGACACTGATTTGAAAGTGTGTGCGGTGAATATTGTATGGTTTGGGACTAAATGTAATACTGGTTATATGTATGTATTCCAACTCAGACGATGGAAGAATATTGCTGTTTATTGCTTGTTTTCTTTATGTGTGCATTTGGTATAGCAACTGTTCAGAGGGCACCTGTGATGGCTGCTCCTTCCATTTCCTGTGGCGCTCCCAGTATGCCTGTCCTCTCTGCTCTGAAAGGAACTATAAGGAGATTGTGAGTGCTTGTATCCAAGGAATTCAGGTACATGTCAATTCACATCATGATAGACCAAACAGTTTGTGAATGAGACTATTTTCCCGCTCTGAATGTTTTTATTTGACCATTTATTAGATGACTTAATGTAGCTAAAATGTTTTTTGTTTCTCAGAGGACTACCTATGTGTGGCAACAACCTCTGAGGTGCACAGGTGGGGTGTCACTGCCTCCTCAGAAGGTCAGTGCCTGTGTGACGCTGGACTTCTGGCTGAAGTTTGGTGTCTCCATCGGAACTGTGGCTGCTATATTGCTCATTACCATCAGCTGCTACTTCTGGAAAAGGACACGCAAGTGAGAGTTCATTACTGAAAGTGATACTTAAAAATGGGACCAAAAACTGGTTTACTTACTTTGTACTTTCTTTGATATCCAGTAATAAAATTGTTGAGGTGGAAAACAAAGCAGCATACAGGTGAAATTACCTAGGTTTAATTTGATCTAATGAAAATTAGTTAAAAAAACAAGTATTTTTCCCACATTATTGTTTAATAAAATAAAATATATTCGATAGATGTTAATCGAGTAATGCCAACTTAAGGAAAAATACATTAGTTTGGTTATTTCAAACAAAAATACTTTTTAAAATATTTGTTTTTAGCCCATTGCATTTGGAATTGCATTTTGGCCAAGACTTTATCATATATCTAGATTGATAGATTACATATTTTGATCTATTAATCTCCACTCGAAAGTATAGTATAGTGCTCAGTCTCATAATTCCATGAATTTAAGTGTAAATTCATAGTAGATAACTGTACTGTACAACACTGACTTTGTGAGCGAATGAAATTAAGACAAAAGAACAACATACAACTTCATACTGCTACAAAGATGGGTGTGAATGTGTTCTTTTGTCTCTATAAGCCTAATTGTAGATAAATTGGGGATAAATGAAGGCTGCTGTATGTATAACAGTATTAATACCCTCTCTTTAGGCTGCAGTATAAGTACTCAAAGCTAATGATGACTGCAGGAGATAAGGAGTGTGAACTTCCAGCTGCAGATAGCTGTGCCATCATGGAGGGAGAAGATGCAGAGGATGACCTCATCTACCTCTCCAAGAA